>NC_092864.1:26070450-26086811 GCF_032062135.1 Pyxicephalus adspersus
TGCTCTGTAGTCATTGTGCAGGGTGCTCTGTAGTAACAGTGCAGGGTGCTCTGTAGTTACTGTGCACGGTGCTCTGTAGTCACTGTGCAGGGTGCTCTGTAGTCAATGTGCAGGGAGTTCTGTAGTCACTGTGCAGGGTGCTCTGTAGTTACTGTGCAGGGAGCTCTATAGTCAATGTGTAGGGAGCTCTGTAGTCAATGTGTAGGGAGCTCTGTAGTCACTGTGCAGGGTGCTCTGTAGTTACTGTGCCGGGTGCTCTATAATCACTAGGCAGGGTGCTCTGTAGTCACTGTACAAGGTGCTATGTAGTCATTGTGCACGGTGCTCCGTAGTCACTGTGCAGGGTGCTCTGTAGTTACTGTGCAGGGTGCTCTGTAGTTATTATGCTGGGTGCTCTGTAGTAACAGTGCAGGATGCTCTGTAGTCACTAGGCAGGGTGCTCTGTAGTCATTGTGCAGGGTGCTCTGTAGTAACAGTGCAGGGTGCTCTGTAGTCACTGTGCAGGGAGCCCTGTAGTCAATGTGTAGGGAGCTCTGTAGTCACTGTGCTGGGTGCTCTGTAGTCATTATGCTGGGTGCTCTGTAGTAACAGTGCAGGGTGCTCTGTAGTAACAATGCAGGGTGCTCTGTAGTCACTAGGCAGGGTGCTCTGTAGCCATTGTGCTGGGTGCTCTGTAGTCATTGTGCAGGGTGCTCTGTAGTCACTGTGCAGGGTGTTCTGTAGTCATTGTGCAGGGTGCTCTGTAGTCACTGTGCTGGGTGCTCTTGCTGGGTGCTCTGTAGTCACTGTGCAGGGTGTTCTGTAGTCATTGTGCAGGGTGCTCTGTAGTCACTGTGCTGGGTGCTCTGTAGTCACTGTGCGGGGTGCGCCGTAGTATTCAGGGCATTTATATGAGCCCCATGTATTTTAATTATAAATTCTCTGTTTCCCATATTCCAGATGTGTTGACACTGATGAATATGATTTTGTATCGGTCCCAGGGGGCAGATAGGGACCCCCCAGTTGTGCGCATTGCATAGTGTTCCTGCATTATATACACTTGGTATTGATGTGTATGGAGGTTGTGTCTGTGTGCACTGCTGAGGATGAATGAGTCACTGCTGTCAGCGCTCTGTCATTCTCATCCTGATTTAGCCGTCGTGTGTTCTGTGCTTTATATAGAAGGAAATTTCCTCACCATTACCAGGCCACCCTGTGTCACCTTCTCATATCTCCTGTGTGTGTTTGTAATATTGGGGAGATATTTTCCCGCACACTATGCACTAGAATTTATTGACCACTCGGTTTGCCCAACCGGCAGTAGACCCTCCTTGAGGAACTACATGTTCCAGAAACATCTAGGTGGCTTCTAACTAATCAGTATCCAAGTCCAATATAGAAAGTTTGTTTATTTACTGGCTAAAGATTATTTTCTGCCATTGGTTAATTTATTAAAGTTGACGTGTCATAGCTTTTCTTGACAAATTCCTGACATGTCACAACATACAGCAAAGTTTTACATTTCACTTCTCAGCTGTTCCCAGTCATGTATGTTTTATATGTTATATACTCCGGGCGTGTCCGGTCTGCAGACTGGGTGCTATACATTACATACTCTGGGTCTGTAGGCTGTGCTATACATTACATACTCTGGGTCTGTAGGCTGTGCTATACATTACATACTCTGGGTCTGTCTCTCTCTATGCTGTGCTGATGCCTGAACAAATATGGCTCTGTTCTTGTAGAATAAATCAGAATAAGACATTTCCCACCGACACATTACTTAGAATGTATGGATGTAATATGACATAATATATATAAAGCTAGGACTAGAAGTGTGAAGTGCAGACCTTGACGTCTTTGCCTTTCTTCAGATTGGTGAGAATCGCTTCCTTTTGCAGTTAATTTGTCATTTTTGTGCTCTGGATAATTTTGGAATCTGATTGCTGTGGAAGTGCAGATTATAAAGATTGGCTAACAAATTTTATTTCCATCTTTCCATCCCGCTGTTTTCCAGTTCATAGATAAATTGGTAAAAACAAAAAAAGTGAATGTTTATTTTATAAATTGGAGACGTTATCGGCAGCCTGAATTATATTCACCGCGGATTGAATATGGTGAAACAAGCAGGAGGAATGGCCTGAAGCTGCTTTATAAAGAGGCAGCACTGTCAGATTTGATGATTTTCAGGTACAAAGAATCATTCTGGGTTTTTCCTGAACAAATCTCTTATTTCCTGCAGATGTTACAAACAAATGTGAATGTTAGTAAATACGAATGGCTGCGCCGTGCGTCCACATCCTGCGTACAATCCTTCCCCTGTTTATTTTGGACTCCGGATTTTTCTGGAAGGGATCTTCCTTTTCTGTGGTTTTGTGGTCACAGCGGAGAGTTTCTCCGTTCTCACTTTTTCCTGCGTTATTGGGACACGGGTGAATCATTGGGCGGAAGGTGATTGAGCTGACCGGAGGGTTTAATGATGGGCAGGCTGTGATGAAATTTACATGGAGCGCCTGCAGCCACATCTTTCATCCCGGCTCAGCTCACCGAGGACTCCGATTAAATTGGAATTTTTTCTTGCTGTTGGCTCAGAGTTCATATTTGTGTGAAAGTTCAGTTCATGGCGAGCGCCGTGCAATACTCTCTGTTATCCCGGCGTTGTGTTGGCCACTGTCCCTCCTGCAATATGTCTAGTATACTTACCTTTTTCCAAAGTCTTTATTCTGGTCACATGACATAAAGCGTCCTCATTAGTTTTCTCCTGACCTTGGGATGACCTCCATAATATATAAGGTGCTCTCTTTATTGAGACTTTATGAATGAAGCTGTTCAGGGAGACACCAACATATTAGGCGGGCGCATGACGTCCTTTATTTACAGTATTACCATCTATAACACTGCGTTATTAAACCCAAAGACTGAGGACATCTTCTGGTGGAGAAGAAACACTGTAGGGGACAGCACCAAAGAGGAGGAGAGAGTTACAGCCAGAGCTACAATTTTTTTTTAAACCACCCAAGGGGTTCATATCCAACAACAACAAAAAAATATAGATTGTAGTTGTAATTTGCTCCCTACAGCATGTATAGTTGCAGGTCAGTTTTACCCCAAGCATTTTATTTTTATTATTACACAGTATTTATATAGCACCAATATATTGGGCAGCGCAATACAAAGTCCAGAGTAATGTCACTAGCTATCCCACAAAGAAGCTCAAAATCTAATATCCCCCCCGTAGTCATATGTCTTTACCAATAAGGTTAATTTGGGGGGAAGACAATTAAGCTAACTGCATGTTTTTGGAATGTGGGAGGGAACCTGCAAACTCCATGCAGATAATGTCCTGGTCTAGATTTGAACCTGGAACCCAGCGCCGCAAAGGCCAGAGTGCTAACCACTGAGCCACTGTATTTAGGAAGATCTCTTACCATGGCTTGCAGAGTATAGATCTGAGATGGGAGAGCAGCCCACTTTACTACATATTTTACTCAGTATTCCTGTAGAATTTACTTGAGTGATTTTTGCTGCACTTTTCCTCCACATTCTTCATGCTTTTCACTCCATAATATGAATTCACCTACCGATACCCAGACTTTACATTTTGCTCCGTATATTTTGTTCTCATCCTCACAGAACAACTGCTAAGATGAAACCAATTAGCCAGCCTATTGTCTTCCTCTGTGTGAGCTGACGGATAGCCTTGTACTGAAAGCAGAAGTATAGCGCTATCACTGGGTAGAAATACTGAGCAGTAAGCATTTTGTGTAAGGAGTGTATGTACCAAAAATTAACCAAAATGTTTTATACCACTGAATATCACACCTACGTGAGCTTGCTGGACATCTCATAACCTTTAATGTGGAATATCCCTCTACTCATAGCCATTAATATGGAGATGCCCCGATAGCATCCTTCACTCTTCTGGGAACGCTGTAAACTTTTGGGGTTTGTCTGTGGGAATTTCCCCCCATTGGTGAGGTCAGGTGCTGATGGTTGGGATTTGGCCCCTTTTGGGATTTGGCCCCTATTGGTGAGGTCAGGTACTGATGGTGGGGATTCGGCCCCTATTGGTGAGGTCAGATACTGATGATGGGGATTTGGCCCTAATGGTGAGGTCAGGTACTGATGGTGTGGATTTGGCCCCTATTGGTGAGGTAAGGTACTGATGGTGGGGATTCGGCCCCTATTGGTGAGGTCAGGTACTGATGATGGGGATTTGGCCCTAATGGTGAGGTCAGGTAATGATGTGATGGTGGGGATTTGGCCCCTATTGGTGAGGTCAGGTACTGATGGTGGGGCTTTGCCCCTATTAGTGAGGTCAGGTACTGATGGTGGGGATTTGCCCCCTATTGGATCCACATGGGGGAACAGAAAGGGGTCTTCACCAAACTGTGACCACAAGGCGAGAAGAGGACAATTGTCTATAATGTCTGTGTATGATGGAGAATTACCAGAACCCCTCACTAGAATTCCATCATCTAGAAGGGGGGGGGGGGTCCCATACTTCATTTTCCATATAATATACTGTAATGATTTAAATAACATAATCTCAGATTGTTATTATTTGTAATAATTATAATTTTATTTATAAATCCCCATCATATTATTAATATTAACCTCTAATATAAAGCTGAAGTTTCTTTTATCAGCTGCCGTGGTTTCTTCTCTCTGCTCGTTTCTTCATCGAACAAGCGTTAGGATTTTTTATCATGTAGGATATTCTTCTTCCTGCAAATCTTTGATGGAATTTTTCAAATCTGGGACAACTTGTTCCATTCAGCTGCTTTTATTTCTCAAACTTTGTCAGAGAAGATTCAGCCTAATGTATTCTTTATTTAATTACGGGAACACCTGCGTATCTCATCCCGTCACCGGTTGTGTCTGATCCTAGCGACAATCGTGTCTGACACACAGAAATCGGTGCATAGTTCAGTGTTTGTAGCAGTGATATCCAGGGGTTAATAATATTATGAATAAACAGTATTTATATAGCGCCAACATATTACGCAGCACTGTACATTAAATAGGGGTTGCAAATGAAAGACAGATACAGACAAAGACACAGGAGGAGGAGAGAACCCTGCCCGAAGAGCTTACAATCTAAGAAGTGGGGAAAGTAGCAGGTAGTAGGGACAGGGACAAAGAGTGACAGGATATGATAGTGAAGGGGCCCTGTTCGTTTTTCCTGGGGGGCCCGGCGACCTTTTAATGAAGGGGTCAGATTTAATATTTTTTTTAGCTCCTGGGAAATATCAATTAAAATGTTTCTGTCTGTCTCTTAAGCTGGGGGGCAATTTTTTTCCTTATTCCACAAATAAGTTCTGTGAAATATTTTTGGAAGGTTGATTCCAGTTGAAGATGTTTTTTCTTGTCTTTTGTTTCAGTGAACAATTTGCTGGTAATTTATGCCGCCCTGAGGCCAGTGTACGGCGTTATCATCAGCGCAGGATGTCAGAGACATTTTTTTCCAATGCATTGTTCTGTTTTCATCGCCGATCTGTTCATTTTTCAGTTTTTACCCACTTGAAATATTTATAAATTGGAGAGAATCTGTCAGGGGGGTATATGGGGGTCAGACGGAGAGGCCACTCAATGCATCTTTGGAGGAGATTTCATGGTGCAATGAGTTTCTTTTTAAGATGTATCATACATTGGCTGCAAACTTACTATTCACATTGACTTGTATAGAGGAATCAAAGGAGAAACGCATCTGGAGAGCAGAACAATGGACATACTAATAGATGTAGTTTTAGGGGTTAATTTAGTGTTGGGGGTTGGGTTCAAAATTATTTCAAGTGGGTATAAAGCCGATTACTAAAATCTGAATGGTGATGTTGCACATTTGCAATATACCTTCTGGTGATCCTGCCATGAACGTCTTTTTTCAAGCACTTCCTATAGGCATCTGTGCCACAGATCTGCCCACTGTGCTATCATTCTGCACAAAGCTGCATTTATTATCATTCCCCAATTATTGTCGGGTTGGCCATCTCCATGAGGAATGTTTGTCCTCAATTATCAGTACACCAATGTATAAAAGTTGAATACATAAGTCACTTCACCCTACACTGGATCCAATCTCAAGAACATCAATGTCATATTTTTCAGCATATGGTGGCTACATTCGTTTTCACCTTTTTCTTATTTCTTATTTACTTTTTACATATTTCCTGTCCTAGGGTGACAACTCTCATCCTATATTGGAGAAAAAACTTAGGACTACAAAACCTGCTCCTCTCCTATTCATACCATAGAGGGAATGGGGTTCTGTAGTCCCCAGGGATAAAGGAGAACATTGTAATTGATAGCAGTCAGCACTGATAACAGTTTAGTGATTTTCTCTGAATTTTCAGGATCTTTTTAGTGACTTGTCCATATGGGATAGAAGATGACATGAGCTCTGGAATGAAGTGTTCATCTCTTTCTCGGTTGGATAATATCATTCTGCAGCTGCGAGTGTTAACTCTGCCAGGATCGCAGCCCCTTTCCAGAAAAAGGCTGCGCTGGGGCTCTGAGGCCGATGGGCCGTTCACTCCCTGTTACTTGTGGCTTTAACATTCGCCAACACACACAAGCGTTCCAAACCGCCAATAACTCTGCGCTCACCGCAGCCCCTCTGAGCTCCATCTCTAACGTTCGATTTGCTGTGCTGCGGCACCAGAGGGGTTAACTAGAGTCCGAAAGGATTGTCAGGGACGTCACAGTGACTCCAAAGTCTGACAGGGATTTAAATAGTAGCTGAGTGTCCCCCCCCAGGCACTGGAGGCAGTGAAACGCACAACCTTGCTTCATAGATCAGCCGTGAAATCACTAACACCTGGCGGAATTGCGTCGTGCATGGACGAAGGCTCTCTGGGGAGCGGTGAGTCGATGTGTCCTCCTGCCTTCGGGCTCCATGTGGGGAGACGTCCAGGAATTTATGTACATGTAGACAGTTCATAAAATGCGATAAAACTGGGCTGGAGGGGGTCTGTGGAGTAACATAGACCCAAAAAAACATTTTTTCTGTGTTTGTCAATTTTCTTCTCTTGGAGCAAAAACATTATGGCACCGACATCCCTGAGGGTCCATTCACACACTGCACCTGTGTTTTGTATTCACTCACACCATAATGGGCGTTTGTGCCACTTATTATCATGTATTGCGGTAAGGCAGCTGTTTTGGCAACCGCAGCGCGCTCACATTCAATATGGATGTTGAGGTGACGCAATAAATGGCAATGGTATGTTAGCCTTAAATATTTTTGCACAATATTAATATTATTAGTAAATTGCATTTATATATCACCAACATAATCTGCAGCGCTGTACAATAAATTGGGGTTATAAATGACAGATAACAAACAATGACACACCGGAGGAGGAGAGGACCCCAACCAACAGAGCCTACAAAAAACCCTATGGTTGTATTGAAGGACTTTTCAGGTGCTGTTACTGGAATGGAAAATTCACAGATTTTTACTGAAGACAAAAATACAATGAAAACAAAACATTCAATAACAAAATTGCCCCCAGAAATTTTTTTAGGCTGGGTGGGAAGAAGCTGTAGGCGGGTGGCAGCCCCTGTATTGTGACCCAAGTTGTCAATAACCACCCAAAAACTGGCGGGTGGTCACTGAAAAGTGCCGGGTGGTACACCCAGCTAAAAGGGGCTGGGGAGAACACTGAATAAATAAAAACTGAGATTTGAGTTCTGAGTTCATCCAGTTCTCATATATTGATATATTCATTATATTGAACACAAACGTTAACTTGTTTTAAATCTAATCTTGTATTGTTATCTGTGGTTTTAGGGGGGGGGGCAAATATTTTCATTTATTTGTAATAAAGCATCAATATTCATATTATTATTGAAAAGTATTTATATAGCGCCAACATTTTACGTAGCGCAGTACAAGCGACAGACAGATAACAAATACTGTAGAAGGGTTTATTGGGGGTTTTAGAAACATTGTATTTGATCAGAAATGAAAGATTTGATGGTTGCTGGTGGGGTTTAAGTTGTAGGGTGCAGATCTCCTGGGGGAGTTTGTACCCTGAGATGTTGCTGCAGGGAAGTTATGTTCTGCCACTGATAAGACACATAGAGTACTTTAGTGAATTTGGGTTTCGGGGTAAGAAACATGGAAAGTTTTGGGGGTTATTCTACTGTAATGTGATAGTTTTAAATATGGGAGTTTTATTTCCAGATTTCCAGCATTGGGTTAGGGATAAGGTACGGCTGTTTATTTTATTGGGGGGTATTTGTTGGGGTCTGAGGGTTCATTGTTAGGGATCAGATGAATGTTACATTTTAGGGGTGAGAGTTGTTGATGTTAGGGGTCGGGGTATATGTGAGGGGTCACTTTTTCGGTTTCGGGGAGGATCAGGGTAATGGATGAGAACTCTGGGTGGATTTTGCTGATAATAAATTTGCCACCAAACTGCAGATTTCACCATTGGCTGTTCTGTACATATTGTGTGATATTTCCTCTGTGTGAATCTTGGGAAAAAGTTGTGTGAATTTACCCTTTGACTTTGCTGATTTTTTATCTATTTATAGTTTGCTTTTCTTGGTTCTCATTTTCCTCTCTTCATCGTAATAATGACTTTATTAAATAAAACATTTACGTCTTCATCATTACTGGATCCCTCAGCTTCTTGATGTGGCAGAGGCAGATCCCGGCTGTGTGTACTCTCAGCCTGATGTACACAGTCGGCCTGGTTTTGGGAGGAGTTATGCAAATGTAAGACTAACTGATGGGTCTCTGTCTGGAGTAATTGCTTAAAGGGATAGCTGTATTTGCATACAGAACCCCCCCCCCAGGTAACGCCCACATGACTCACTGCAGATTCTAATGTATACTGGGAGACAAGTAGGAAACAATTGCAGTGCAGGAGAGGAGTCAGTACATCTGTGCAATACTGGAGGGCAGATTTATTGAGGGGGAGGTCAGAGGGCAGATTTAATGAAGAGGAGGTCAGAGGGCAGATTTGAGCATTTTGATTGATTGAGGATTGGGATTGATCAGGGGTCATGCTGATTACAATGGTTTTATGGTTGTTTTTATGTCTTATCAAAGTAATTCGGTGCCAGATCTACGGAAATGATTGTTGGATAACAGGATGGACGGCGGTGCGGTGGGCAGGCGTGGGGTTAATACGGTGTGCAGGGTGAGCATGTTCCCCCATGCAAGGATCCATATATCCTGAGTCATTCCCAGTGACATTCCGTACGGGAACACTGGAAGTGGCGTCGGCCTCATCTGTTCGCTGTTTTTGCCAGAAGTGGAGCCTCGGGGTCACTTCCTAAAAGCAGAAAATATACACTCGGATGTTTCCCACCCCTTTCCTGGCGCTGTCACTCTGCAGGTGCTGGAGAGCTGGAAATGATAAATAAAAAACATCCACAGGCGCATCCTATCCTGCGACCGCGGCATTTCCCTGCGCCCCGAGCGCCGCCCTTTCCCCCCTCCATCCTGGTCACTGTGACCACACACAGATGCTGCCACATGGATGCAATTATATCCAGCAATTAACTCCAAGAAGACTGAAATGTTACAGAAACCCAGCTCAGGGAAACAAATAAAACCTACATTTCTCCCCCATGACTTACCCCAATGGGAGACTCTGTTTTCTGTTGCTGCAGTATCTTCTGTGGCTCCATGAATAAATTCCTGACATATCAAAGTATACAGAAACAAAATAACTGCTCAGAAAATCTCAGCAAAAAGCTGTCCATGGTCTCCAGTCAGTGACACTGCCAAGACTGAGATGATGTCGCAGTCTGCTGCAGGCAGGGAAAGCATTTCCTCAATCTCCTCTTTCCCAGTGATCAGACTGCAACATTAAAACTTTTGAAAAGTAATTCTAGCTAACCGCTTGGCATCTTCATTCAGAACAACCAATTAGGCACTTGTGTGGTCTTACGGGTCACCATGGGCCTTTCCCTCCTTTTAAATGTCCCTCCCTTCCCGCCACCAATGTGCTGTCCAATGAAGACAAGTGGCCTCTTCATTTCCGGGACGGTTTACTCATCTACAACCAATGTGTAAACCAGTTCTGTGCCAATGGGCATCTTGCAGGAGCTGGTTGGCGTCCGAGCTGTCAGGAAATTTCCAGATAAAAGATAAAATATCCCATTTTCTACAAGAAAAGTCATGATGAAGAATTGTCTGACTGTACATTCTGGTGACGCTGCTTATTCTGCAGTTTGTCATTGTCTGATCTGCCGCCCCGCCGCTCAACGCTCTGACTGCGATAAGCATTTGTACGACACGCGTGAAGAGTATTTCATAGACGGTGACTACGAGGGGAGAATGGCAGAGGACAGAGCTCGGGGGATATCAGGTGGCGGCGTGGGATTATCTTAATATTGCAGAGAATTTTATTACTCTCCATACTATTACTCCCAGCCAGGAATCAGTGGTGCCCCATGGTCCCTCCAGAGATTGCTTGGGGGTTCCCCGAACTGTGAAAACTTGTCCTCTTATTAGATGATACCTAAATAGTTCTGGTGCCGGCACCACTTGGCTGATCCAGCTGCATGATAATGATGTGTTCGTGATATTCTATCCACCACTCTTTGGGGCTGTATTACTTACACCGACCCCCAATGTAAGGCCTTTCCCATTGACCCCACAAAAATTTGTTTTAGAAGGGGTAAAAATTATTTCAAGGTGTAAAAGCTGCCACAGATCCAATAATATATAAGTATTAAATTCTTATCATAGAATGCTAATATTAATAGGGTAAGTTGCCCCCGTGCTGTTGCATGGTTGGGAGATCCAGCTACCCTTCCATTGAAATCATCTCTGACTGTCTGGGAATGCCAGTCTCCTACATCCGGGCACAGGGCATTTCACAGGTTGGTGATTGGTTCTCTTTAGCTGCCCATCCTAAATGATTTTCATCTTGCAACTCCTAAATTTCATCTTAAAACTCATTAATTTCATCTGACAGATACACAGAAATGCCAGGCAGGTAATTTGGCACCTTTCACTTATGTGTTGATAGTTTTATTGCATGACAGTGCTGGCGCTTTCTCTGGCGGTATTGCTGCAATAGTACGATATTTATCACCTGGGGGGGGAGGAGTAATGTTTGCTTGAGGTCCTCTGGCAGCTGCCACTTTCAGTGCCCAATGCCCTCTAACTTACCTGCAGGAAGCCGCTTTCCCTGTGTGCTGTTCACACGGTGCGCATATCTGTGCCGCGGCAGCTGGCGTCTTTCACCCCCAGCGCAGTTTTCCTGTCGCTCTGTGACTCGTACATCACAGTCCGCAGTTAGTAATTTGTCCGCTTCATCTGTCATCTCCTGCACTGTGCAATGGGCCGGGTGAATTTTGCCAGGCAAGCTGCCGCCTCCAGGCAGAGACAGGGTTGGTGGTGCCAGAAAAATCACTTACGGCAAGTCTCCTGCGGATGAAACGCATTAGGCCGCCTGCGAGGCGCGCTTCATGGCTTCCAGAGGGCTTATCGTTCAGCCTCTCTTCCCGCCATGCTCGGATTCATCTAGAAACAGCCGGGGAGATCTCTAAGCTAAATGAGACGCGGTGGAGATGGCACAGTGGTGGGGCCTCTCTGCTCCGCTGCTCGCTCTTTATGCCACACTAAACCCACATAAGTGTCTAACACCACATGCAGAAGAAAAGTCACGTTTGCTTATAAGGCAATACAAAGTTTCTGTTCAATTATAACATTGAAAGTATTACTCGTTGATCCTGCCATAATTTCAGTGGACTGATATCTTCTTGTACTTCCTGTCTGTTCTGCATTTAACAGTAACATTATTACCAGCAATCTCTGTAAGCAGCAGCCACCTATCTTAGGTAGATGAAGGGGGGGGGGGATTCTGTCTTGTTCTAGCGTGACAACCCAGCTCCATAACAATAAGCATGTGTTGTCACCCAAGGGACAGAAAGAAAAGAAATAAATGCATCCAGGACATCTAAGGACTGTAAAGCTGCAATATATAACATTTCTGTTCTTTTGTTAAGCCATTGAAGGTGATTTGTTTGAAAGCTCTGCAAGAGGTAAAAGGCCACGATCACTTTTCTCAGGGAATAAACTGCATTTTCTGCTGCGGAGTGCTTAATAATGGTGTCTTGTAAAGGATTTTACTGTCATTGAACATCTTCAGGACGTTCAGATGCAAAATGCGGCCTTCACCACAACAAAGAGAAATCAGACAAAGTGGTGTAATGGCCGTGTTTTTGAGATCGGAAAAAAACATTAAAAGTGAGCGGAGAGATTTCTTGGGGCCGTTATTGTGGTTTGTGTCAAATCACAAGAAATTGCATGAAGATTGTTCATACAGCGCGTCACAGATTGCAAACTTCTAATACTAATCAATGGGCTCAATATCATTGCATTGATTGCTGATAATGCATGTGCTGCTGTCCTGCACTCATCTCATAATACAATGATCAGGCCTGAGCTTCCTCCCTCATCTATCCGGCCTGTGCTGCAATATAGGCCACTGATCGCAATACTAAGAGTGACCCAAATGTGCAGCCTTGTAGGTTCACCTCTGAAATGTTGGAGTAAATGCGTCTTTTACATGGAAGCTCACATTACACTTTACCCAATGACCTTCAAGAAGAGACGACCTTCTATGACGCCTTCATAGAGACAGAATTAATTTCTTTTCTCATTATTTTCCTTTTTTCCTTGGGGCCTTAGTAGGATCAGCCTTCCCAGAGATATCTAGAAACAATGTAACTGTCTGGTAGCACAGATAGCTGGGAACTGCAACTAGTTGCAGCACAGGCAGGGAGTGCAGGAAGTTATCAGCAAGATTAAAAGGGACCCAATATATAAGTTCATTGTTAGGATTTGCTTTTCCTTTTTGTCTGCTGTGATGCACCATAAATCAGTATTTTGCTGTGTGTGTTGTTTATGAATATGACTAGGAAACCCTGAACACATAGAACCTGATTTATGAAAGCTCTGCAAGACTGGCAAAGATAGCCTATTATGGTAAAACCTGGGTGATCCAGCAAACCTGCAATGGATCTGGTCCAGAATTAAAAACATTTCCCAACTAATAACAAATTATTTTTAATAAAACCATTCCAAGTTTGCAGGCTCCCCCAGCTTCTTCCATGACAGTTTATCTTCTCCAGTGTTTGCAGCCTGTACTTAATCTGTGAGACAAGTTATCTCTCTGACTCCTTCAGAATGTTCACAGGTGAATGAAAACACAATGTTAAAATTTAAAACCTGCAATAGTTTTTGTAGTGTAGTGACAGGGTCTCCTAAGGCTGGATGTTTTGTACAGCAAAGACCTGAAAACTGACCAGCTGACCACCAATCACCTCTTGCAGAATGTGTGCAACATAAAAGAGCAAGGGGCAGAAATCCAGAGCCATGTAGGGTTTCTGTTTTTATGGCCACACTGGAAGCTGTGAGTGGGAATGGCTACCATTGGCTGATTGGTGAGGATTGGAGGATTATCATACCATTCACCCAGCAGGGCAGAAGATGATCCATCCGCCTGAATCTCAGTTCTGCGCAGCTTTGATGAATGACGCTCTTTTTCCAATAATGCAAAGTGAACGTCGCTCCCTCCACCCCCTCGCCGTCTCCTAGTTTGTGTCAGATTGCATTTAATCTAAAATCGTAACAAAGTACCGCCAGCCCGCGTAATCCATCTTGCCGTCTCATTTTTTTTTTTCAGCTGGTAAACCAATTTAAAAATTAAATGTAAATGCTGAACATTAAGCTTTGTGCTTACTCGGCTGTTCACCTTCTAATTCATCCTGAATATATTATATTTACTGTTGCAGCAGAATTTCGTAATGAATAAAACTCAATAGAGACTCTTTAATAGCTCAATTATAAGCTGCCAGTGTTAGAGAGACGCACGTTTCATCCACGCCAAGACTACAATTATATTCCATTCATACAGGGAACAGAGTCCTCCAGCAAAGCAGAGTAATTTAGGAGAGGAGAGTTATAGAGGAAGGAACAGAGTCCTCCAGCAAAGCAGAGTAATTTAGGAGAGGAGAGTTATAGAGGAAGGAGCAGAGTCCTCCAGCAAAGCAGAGTAATTTAGGAGAGGAGAGGAGAGGAGAGTTATAGAGGAAGGAGCAGAGTCTTCTGGCAGTGCAGAGTAATTTAGGAGAGGAGAGTTATAGAAGAGGGAGCAAAGTCCTCCAGCAAAGCAGAATATTTGAGAGGAGAGTCATAAAGGAAGAAGCAGAGTGCTCCAGAATTATTTCATCTCGCTTCTTGTCTTGGTGAGCACATGGTGAGTGAAATTTCGGGAACTGGTTGATTGTAAAAAGAAAACCTTTTTTTTGGCTCCTCGGGCCCTGTGTTGTGTCCTCACCTCATTGGTTGCATTTTGGTTTGGTGACTCTGGTTTCGCCTGTCAGTGTGGTCACAGAGGAACTCTTTGCCTATTTTGGAGATTTCCTTGTTGTTGTCTGACTACAAAAACACCAAAACAGCAGCCCTTTCGTGTGGTCACCTTGACAAATTTTTACATTGATGCTGATTGCTCCTGGGGAGAGGCCCTTTGGTGACTCCATACGGGCCAATCTGACCTCTTGTGATAATATCTAAGTGGCCTCCCCAGCTTTGACCTGAGCAGGAATTTGGGATAGATAATATGATCTGTGAGATTTGAACACGTTGCATTGTAGCTCGTCTTGGCGGAGAGTGCCTGGAGCACAATGCGCAGCATTTACAAGCTGTTCCATGTTAAGCTTCTTGTCTCTGGAGCTCTGTAAAGTTTAACTAGTGCTTAGCGCAGCTTCTCCCCTTCTTGTGCAGCCCTCCACTCTATGTTGCCCTTTATTCCCCCGCCCTCCTTTCAGCCTCCGCTGCCCCCTGTGGACTCGGCCGCATAGAAAGGGCAAATTCGGTTCCCAATCAGCCTGAAATTTTGGAGGCCTTTTCAGGACAGAAGGGGCAGAGAAATTTCCTGTTTGTCAGGCACAAAGGGGGGCCACATCGGCCTGAGAGAATGGAGCCGTATTCTTGGCAGGGCCCTGGAATGTTGTGAGAGCTCTCAGGATAATGCGGCCCAGTAACAATTATTTATCTTTGGCTTCAGCCCTTGTCCATTCCAGGAGAGCTGTCAAAGCGCATTACTCCGAATGGCCTTTCAGGGAGCAAAAAGAAGTCCAAGGACTCCCAGCGTAGGGTTTTATCTCATAACATCGACCCCCTCTGAAGTGGATGAAAAGTCCCCGGACCCCGGGAGGAGTCCTTAAAGGGATACTCCATGCAAAGTCTCTGACTCTGGGGAGGAGTCCTTAAAGGGATACTCCATGGTAAATCTCTGGGCTCATGTAGTAGTGCTTTAAAGGCAAACTCCATGAGAAGTCTCTGGGTCCCAGAGAGGAGTGCTTAAAGGGATACTCCATGCTAAATCTACGGGCCCCAGGGAAAGGTGCCTAAAGGGAAATGACATACAAAGTCCCTGGACCTCCGGATGAGTGCTTAAAGGGATACACCACGCAATGCTTTTAGGCCCCAGGGAGGAGTCCTTAAAGTGAAACAACATGAAAATCTCCAGGTTTGGGAAGCAATACCTAAAGAAAAACTCCATGGTAAATCTCTGGGCCCTGGGAAGAGTGCTTTAAGGGAAACTCAATGCAAAGTGTCCTGGCCCCAAAGAGGAGTGCTTAAAGGGAAACTTCATGAAATATTATTAATTTTATCCAGTTTTTATATAGTGCCGACATATTGCTCACCTCTTTACAAAGTCCATAGCCATATCACTGGCTGCCCCTCAAAGGGGCTCGTAATACAATTTTATATTGTTAAATGATCAATTGAAAGTGTTGGAATAAATCTGTTCAGTAAGTGAAGATTATGCCTGCTGATCCTGCCAGCAATGGTATGAGCTGATAACTTCCTGTGCTCTATGTCCTGGTAATCCCTCTGCCCTCACCTCCTGTCAGCATGTCCCCGTCAGCTTTAAAACTGTCCCTCCCCCTCCCAGTTCTTGTTTGGGGATAACAGGGGATGGGAGATATTTGAACTCTGGCACTTGTTGCATTCAAATACATCCGATTATTCCTAATACATAAATTCATTATTTGTTTTCTTGCTTCTTCCCGGAGTTCAGCTTTAAGACATGAATTATGTGAAGTGAATCTAATCTCTGTGTTCGGCGTAATCTGGAGGACTCTGCGATGGGGTTTATTTTTAGGTGACGGCTGAGGCTGCACAGGGCAGGAGGTGATACGGTTCGGGGAAATGGGGGCCCTCGAGTTCTCATCCTGAACCTCACTGACATTGAGAATGTTTAACTTTACTAATAAATATGTTTGGGGTGACAACTGGACACAATAATTTGGAAGCCCAGAAATGGAGATCTGCACATCTCCTCCACTTTAAATTGTAGCTAAAGACCAAACTGCTTTCAGTTTTTTATGGAGTGAGGTGC
>NC_092864.1:26087605-26152553 GCF_032062135.1 Pyxicephalus adspersus
ATATATATATATATATATATATATATATATATATACTAATATTAATATTATGTGAGCAGCCACCATTCCTTTAGTAGATCACTTCCTTTGTGTGTTTCATTTATTGATAAATTCGGGGTTATTTAGGATGTTTAGAGTCTTTCCAATAAATTGTGTAAATATATTCACTTCTATAGTCCAATCCTGTGTAGATGGAATAAGGACACAGCACTTTCCCTTCCACATGATTGGATATTGGAAGTGAATCTTTACACATTTATTGTGAATTCCCCTCCACATTCCCTAACCTAATCTTCCGGGTTCTGATGGTTTCAGTTGGTAACGTTTGGTGTATTTCTGCTTTGTTTCTGGACTTTTCACCCCCTGAGTGACTCCTTTCACTAGCAATATTCCTTCATCGATTGGCATCTCCCCGGATTCCCCCTCTGTCTATTACAGACCGTTCATTACATTTATTGTCCTTCATCATGAGGGACTCTTTATGTCATTGATTGACAACGAGCTGCCAATTCTCTCCAATGTTAGTGTGTTATTGACACCTAATTGCAGTGATTGTCCTGCCGAGTGACACTCGGATATCCTGGAGGGTTCTTAGTTACACAAAGTTTACATGTCTGCAAAACACAACACTGGAAACAGGCCACCCGCTAACATTCCAGTAAATATAGCTCTGACATATACCGCAGTGCTGTACAGAGAACGCTGAGCTAGTCCCATCAGTCTCTGTACAGATGAGCTGACACTCTAATGTCCCCCCACCCACACACTATTATTATTCATTTATATAGCTCTGAGATATACTGCAGTGCTGTACAGAGAACACTGAGCCAGTCCCATCGGTCTCTGTACAGAGGAGCTGACACTCTAATGTTCCCCCACAGTCACAGACTATTATTATTCATTTATATAGCTCTGACATATACCACAGTGCTGTACAGAGAACACTGAGACAATAATATCAGAGCCTGTACAGAAGAGCTTTCACTTCACTGTCCCATGCTGTTTATTTAGCCCTATGGTTTGTGGTAAATACAGATCTTGCCCTATGTAAAGGTGACACTGGTTATTAACCCTCGATGTGCCTCGGTGTCCTTTGTTGCATTGCTTTGTTTATTGATTTCCTTGTTAGTGATAATGATCTTCACCAACTTGATATTTTCTGACAAACAACTTCCGTGATTGCTCCTGTGCTCTATTGATTTGCACTTATTGCCCCAGTAATTGACATGCAGTATCAGGTGACTTGTTATGACATTGGTTGGTGCTCGGTCTGATTGACGTCGCTGGGTTTTTTATGGTGAGAAAAACTCTACGACCCCTCCCAGGATGCTTCATATATGATCATTATTTACAATTTACAATTTCATCACATTTGTTTAAAACAACTTAATTTCTCCTAATAAAACAAACAAAAAGAACGGTTGTATATATTTACACGGATCAAAATGTCCCAAATATCATAAATTTGCATGAATTATCGCCATGACTCATTTCGCTGCCAATTTCTAAGTCATCAGATGGAAACAATGCAACAAGGACTGAAAATGTAAAGCACAGAAGCAGAAACAATCACTGGGAACTATCATTATAGAGCCTGGAACCTGCGTCCCATGAGAACTCATTGGGACTTCATTTCTCCTTCTTTATAGCTGGCTTCTGGTGGTGTAAACATGCAGCGGAGTTCTCATTGGGCAGGAACAGATCACCCCCATCTCCCTCTTCAGGCCAGGCATTAATTTCCACTCCACATTTTGAAGTGTCCTGGATTTTGGAATGTTTAAACATTTTTACTTTGAGGACATTTTATTGGTGGTATTGTTTACCTTCCCTATAGAGATACAGAAGCTGCAATCAGTCGACTTCTAATCATTGATAAAGAAGGCAATGCCATGGACAGCGGAGGCGCCCCAATATAGAATGAGATGGTCCGGGATCTTTTCATAAAACAAATAATTTCTCCAAGATGATTACATTCCACCTACGTTTTGTAGGATTCACTGGCCACTTCTTAAGGATTGGTGAACACGTTAAGGCTGTATGGTAGTGGATATTCCTGAAGTGTCTGCCGGGTTTATCATTTTATATTCTTTTCTCTGATTTTCTATACATTTATATTTTCTCATTGCTGTTTCTATACATTGTTTGGTCTCATATTTCAGCCCTTTGCATTGTTTACATCTGATGTTTGCCGCGAAACGCTTCATAGAGCTATCAAATGCACCTTTATGATAATTAAATTGTTTTTTGACTTCTTGCTTTGGGACATTTTGATTTTTGTAAATTTGTAGATGCGTTCTTTTTCCTCTTCTTCTTCCTTGTTTTAGTAAGAGAAATAAATCAGTTTGGTTTAAATAAATGCAAAGGTAAATTGTAAATATTGATGATTTATGAAGCATCCTGAGAGGAGAATTTGTTATTTATATCGGGGTGCCATTCATTAGTACGCACTGTCGCATTTCATTCTTATGATCTAACCCTTTGCATTATTTATGGCAAGTGTTGCGGAGAATAATGCAAACACTTTGACAACCAATCACAAGGTGTGACTTCACTCGTCCATCTTGGATCTTCATGTAAAGAGTTTTCCTCCATACAATACAGACTCGTTTTACACCTTTTTTCCGTTCTGCATTTAGCGGCGAGGCGTTTCGCATTCAGATGAGGCTGGCCGGCGGTGGCAGGATTATTGCCTGGTGCACAGACGCCTCTTGTAATATTGCACTGATTAAGATTACCTGGTTGAGAGCGTTTTCCTGCGTGCGTGCCAGGAGCAGCTGCCCTCGATGAGGAGTTAATGACCCTTACGGAAACCTTTTACGGTTATTTGACCGCGAGGTGCTCTCTGCTCTGTCCTGTGAGCGCCATCAATCAGTTTAATGTTTAAATATGTGCCGCTCGCTGCTGAATTTCAATGGGTAGATTTGCACGGCAGGTGAGCTCATCTGTAGCATGCAGCCATCTTCGCCCTGTCTGCGAGGTCAGGTCTAAAGTGTCGCCAGTGACTGCACCTCACCTGACCAGCTACCAGGGAGCGACACTTCGGACAATGAAGAGTTTATATAAAAGTCTCAACAAAGAGACCATGTCACCAGACCATTCACTTCAACAATAGTCTTCCTATTTTATATCGTCTAAGTAATCATCCAAAGGTACAAAACAGCCACCGTCTTGGATGTGATGTCAAAAGACTGTCACTTTATAGAATTCCCCTTGACTCCCATATATTAAGGATGGGAAGAGAAGGGAGGGGCAGAGGAGCTGGGCCAGCAGTTGAAGTAATTAGACCCTCCCAGAAAAGGAGGGGCCTGTGACATTCAAAGAGGGAGGGGCTATGCAGGGAATTGATTCTTCCTGGAGTGATTTTCCCGATTTTCTTACCAATTCCACATCTAGAAAGTACCAAAGCAGAGAATAAGAATACCAGTCTGGGGGGTGGGGATTAAAGGGAGTGAACAGCGCTGTGTATTTTGTTTATTTCCTTTATGGAGGCTGTGCTGCGGAAGCCCTGCTGATCACCACACCTCAACACTGAACCACCAATATGCTGGGAGATCAATACCTCGCCATAACAGCAGTCAACACTTTTTGGATAACTGGAAAACTGGGATATCCATACATTACCTGTTAACCTATTCCTTATACATCCATACCATCGGTAATAATTGGATCTTTTTGTACAATACAACAAATGAGTAAAATCTTCAGAGCTGCATGTGTGAAAACAAATAAAACAAATAGATATTATACTACAAGGTTTCTTCGCTAATGACATTTGACAACATATGAACACACTGCTTAAACCCCCTAACACTCTAAATATTAATACCTTTAACCTTCCCAAACAATCAGTCTTAGCGCCTTTCCTTCACACATTTGCAGCCAGACCTTATGAGAATACTTTATTTGAATCGTTTAGGGATGCACTGACTCGGATGTCCCCTATTAAATTTGAAAACCATTATCCTAAATATACAGTTCTGATCCCAGTGGTCCCCTGAGAAAGCCAAAAGGCGAATCGCGTCGGGCACCATAAGATACTTCTGACTTCAAAATTGTAACAAGAAAATATTGTACTAAAACAAATCTATGCAAATAGATATTTTATTGCCACTTTGTACTCACATAGATTGTGTTATCACTTATAGAACCAGGGCCATATGGAACTGTTCACTAAATAAACACAAACAGTATATTGCCTATAAAAGCCTGTCTGCTTCTATCCCCTCTTGATCATATTCCATAATTATCAGGCTAGGCACACTCAAATTCTAATCATACTTATTAGAAACCGTTCCTATATATCCATAATTAGTTTCACTTATTGTATTTATTTATTTTTATTATTTATATTTTAGAATATTTAACATTTTTTTAGTCTGACAAACATGAAATATTTCATAGTAGCCATTTTACTATTATGCAATGAATAGCCGAAGGATCAGAGGAGAAAAACCCCAACCGCTTATGGCTTCTTATGATGTTTCAATTGAACAGAGACAGGCAAAAAGCGAGCTGCACCTGCTCAGGGTTTCAAGTTTTGGCCAAAGAATAAAATGAAATCTGCTGAATTGGAATTTTTGTTTTTGCTGGACAAGTTTTTAAATGTTTCCACATGTCAGTTCCTCCATACAGCAGATGTAAAACATAACTGGAAGGCAGTTAGTTTTCCCTGTGTACCATAGACAGAAAGTTCTTCCCATTTCTTCATTCTTTGTCCCGACTGTCCCAGCCTCTGCAGCTACTTCCTGTCTACATGCAACAGCCGCATGGGATTTCACAATCACTTTCTAATAAGCATTCCACTTCTTCCCTGCATTTCTTTGTGACTGCGGTCATGCTGTGGTGTGTGTAGTCTTACCTCCCCGGCTGTGTTTTAGAACTGTAGGTGGATTATTCAGCTGCTGAAGTGTGCCACCTACTGGATGAGTGTGGTAGATATGAAACATTTGAAGACACAATGATTAGTTTTACATAGAGAATTCAAATAACAAATAATTTGGGCATGCAGCTATGACATAATCCGCCTGCAGAATAGCAGCCAATAGCCACCATTTTAATATGCAGGATAGGATTATGGGTAATAAAAGCCAAAGTTGATAAATACATTGAATTCCTTATTTCTGTGTTTTATTTTTCCCTGATTATCTGAACAATCATTATTCTATGAATGCGTCCATGCCAGCCCCCATTCAGATGTAATGACACGGTGCCCGTGACAGCCAATCGGACGCTGGCTCACAAGCTGTTTAAGTGGTTGCCTCGCACGACCGCAAATTATGCGTTTAAACCTTGTTATTAAATGAGCTGAAATAGTCTCCTCCATGGGCGCTTGGAGCGCCGAGAGGCGTCACTCAGATTTCGTGCACTTTGGCCGGCTCTTCACCTCAACAGCCTGATGCTATTAACCCTTCCAACGCTGCCTCCCTCCCCCGCGGCGGCTCATTAGCGCTCCTCGCCCCCCTGCACCTGACACAACAGTTAATCCTGGCGAATGCGACTCAGGAACGTGTTAAAATAAAATATACAGCGTAGCTTGCAAACTTGCATATTTCTCCTGCGTGCGCGCCGAGGAGGCAGTTTTATGTTCGCGTTTTGGCCCCCGGGACTTGTGAAAAACTTGGGATTTCGTATTTTTGGCATCGAATTGCGCAGCGATCGCCAACGCTCATTAATCAGCCAGCAGAGGTTATGTGAAGGGTGCGTTGTGTGTACAGATGTGGTTATATAAAGAGAGGCACAGGGACTCCTGCACGATTTATTGTGAAGACACTTCATTTTCGGGCCCGGATTGCCGCCAGAGGTGCGAAATACAGAATCGCCATTTATCTGCAATCGCCTTATTTATCACTTATTACCGGCAACTTTCAGGGAAAAAAATAATAATAATGATGATGATGAACGTGTGAGAGGACGAGGCTGTGGCTGCAAACAAAAGCTACAGCGGTTTACTTGGAATTTTTTTCTGCTCTCCAGCTCTCATTGGTGTCGTAAAACGCGAATGTCAAGGGAGACCGCAAAGGCGCTTCCATTAACAAAAGAGAGCTAATAAATGTGAGACGATGAGGGGAGGGGCCAAGGTGATGGAACAGCCAATGGTGGGATTTCTAATGGCGACAATAATGATGGGAATAAAAATAACAATAATCCTAAAATAATGATGAGGGCAAAAGAAATGAAAACAATAATGATGATTACATTGATAATAAAAATAATGAAAACAATAATGAGAATAATAAAATATATCTCAGGTGGGTTTAATAAAAACCTGAAATAACAATCGGCATATTCTGCGTTTCCTATTTATGACACTGTTTGTCTCCACCCCCTCACAACATTTTTATTGTTTTTTTTCGCTTGCGAAGAGTTGGATTTCAGTTTTTGTACCTTGGGACCTGTCATTAGATACAAGTCAGGTGCTTCATGCTGAGATTTGTGTCTAGCGTTTACCACTTGTTACTGCTCCGGATGTTTTAGAGTAAGTTTCGGGGAAAGTGAACCCCGGGGTAAAATATCGCTAGTGAGGAATAGATTTATATTATTTTTCCTCTCATATGCCAGCTAGCTTTTGCTGCCCCATCTTCCCTCCCAACTCTGTGCACCCCTCAATTCTTGCACCAATTTGGTCACATGATCTCTATTCCCCCATCCAGGTACCTTGAAGCTGACAATTGGCATCTTCTTCTCCACTACCGGAATTCAGGACTCAGTGTGCAGGGCTCATATGACCTGAACCCTAGACATGTAAAAATGGAGAGGAAGTGAGCTAGTCACATGAGGTTGCTCGGGGGCAGTGCCCTGTACAGCATCTTCCTTTTCAGGCTCCTCCCCTGGTGCATAAAAGAGATGGCAGGCAGAGAAGAGTAAACAACTAAACAAGAGAGAGAAGAGTAAACAACTAAACAACTTCCCAGGCATTGGTAAGCAGCATTGTTAAATGGTCAATTTCCACCCTTAGTGACCATGGCACCCTAAGCTTCCCTGCTGCTAGTCTGAGCCCTGCTTTAGCCACATGACTTTATACCTTGTACAGCGCTGCGTAGTATGTCGCCGTTTTATAGTTATCATATGCTGTGTATTCTCCTTGTGTGTGTCAGTTTTCTGTACGACGCCTTTATTTCTTTTCATTTTGAATTTTTTTTTTTTTGATATACAGCTTAAAAATTGCATTAAATACTGCGGGCATGCAGCAGTTTCCAGCAGAGTAATTGCTCCATCTTCTGGGTGTAAATATCCTGTTGATAGCTGTATGGATTTCTCTTCTTTCTTTGAAACACTTAAAACATTTTAGAGCATAAATTCTCCTACAGAGATGCCAAATCATTTCTACGGTTACACTGTGAGCGATTCATTGGCTATAAGGTGGCTAGATTTCTGTGCCGGGGTCACAGGACAGAAGGTGTGGTTAGGCTGCTGCGAGGGATACCACCTTTTTTTTTTAGATGTTCCGGGGACTTTAAATGAAAAGTGCAAGTTTATTTTGTCGGTTAAGGGGTCACAGAGAGCTGCACTGGGGGATGTTGGGGTCACAGAGCGCTGCACTGGGGGATGTTGGGGTCACAGAGAGCTGCACTGGGGGATGTAGGGGTCACAGAGCTGCACTGGGGGATGTTGGAGTCACAGAGAGCTGCACTTGGGGAAGTGGGGGGTCTCAGGGACCTGCAGTGGGGGATGTTGGGGTCACAGAGAGTTGCACTGGGGGATGTTGGTCTTTCAGAGAGTTGCACTAGGGGATGTTGGAGTCACAGAGAGCTGCACTGAGGGATGTGGGGGTCCCAGGGAGCTGCACTGGGGGATGTGGGAGTCTCAGGGAGCTGCACTGGGGGATGTGGGGGTTACAGAGAGTTGCACTGGGGGATGTTGGGCTTTCAGCGAGTTGCACCGGGGAATGTTGGAGTCACAGAGAGCTGCATTGGGGGATGTGGGGGTCTCAGGGAGCTGCACTGGGGGATGTGTGGGTCTCAGGGAGAGCTTGTTGGGGTCACAGGACGCTGAACTGGGGGATGTTGGAGTCACAGAGCGCTGCACTGGGGGATGTTGGGGTCACAGAGAGCTGCACTGGGGGGATGTTGGGCTTTCAGAGAGTTGCACTGGGGGATGTTGGAGTCACATAGAGCTGCACTGGGGGATGTGGGGGTCTCAGGAAGCTGCACTGGGGGATGTGGGGGTCTCAGCGAGCTGCACTGGGGGATGTGGGGGTCACAGAGAGTTGCACTGGGGGATGTTGGGCTTTCAGAGAGTTCCACTGGGGAATGTTGGAGACACAGAGAGCTGCACTGGGGGATGGGGGGTCTCAGGGAGCTGCACTGGGGCATGTGGGGGTCTCAGTGAGCTGCACTGATGGATGTAGGGGTCACTTACCTAGACATGGATGATGTCTCTTCTTTACAAAGTATTAAACTTCAAGAACTGATTGTGCCATCTAGTTGATTAATGTGGCACATAAATGGTCTCAATGCCAATCCAATGATAACCAAACAATAAAGTCTTGCAAACCAATTTTCATTCTGCCCAAAAACTGATTGTAAATTTGATTGTTTCAATCAATTTTTGATCAATCTACCATAATCTAATCAATCATTTATGAATTATTTCAAACCACTGGGGCCGACTCTCTGCTTTCCAGGGACTCCAAGCTGCCCAAACACCACCAGAACCCCAGTTCCAGAAACATGTGAGATTGACTGTACTGTATGCAGCAAGGTTTGTGATGTGCAGGGCTTTGTGGGGAAATATTATAATTCCGATTTCTGACATTTTAAAAGATTTGAGTTTGTTTATGGATAAACAGATTTCAGCATCATCTTTCAATATTTCAGGGCATAACTAAGGGGTGGCAGGTCTGCTGACTCTGTGCCACTACCCTGCCTCCTTTTTATTAGCACAGATTCCCATCCTCAGCTCCCTCTCTCTCCTTCACCCAACTTTCCTTCCTGCCCATCACCATACAGATCTGTCCCCTCCTACTGGAAGCCTTGTTTCAGCTTTCAGCAGCTCGGTGTGAAGTCAGACAGATGAAAGTTTCTCCTCAGGAGTAAATCTTTAATTAAACGTTACATTCTGAAACTTTATTGTTTCATTTTTAGCTCAGATGATAATTCCCAGATTTGGATGATTGTATTTTCCCACACACATTTCCTGCCATTCCCAGAGATCGCAGTGGCTGCTGCCAGCAATAGGAAACGTCCAATAAAAGACCAATTAACCTCCTTCTAATTGCCGTTGCACTTAAATGTAAGGAAATTGCAGGCGCATTGAACATAAAGGGCGGCACATTGCTGTTTAATAGCTTGGCGGGATTTATTCAAAAAACTTTGTTCATTCAAACTGCTTTGTAAATTCTGCAATCATGATTTAGGTGTCAGGAACGGTTGATGATCATCGGCTTTATATAAATGTACGTAGCTGATTTGTATGGGGCCAGTGCGGAAATAATAAACTTCACAATGTGAAAAATATTGTGGATTGTTCTCCCCTTTCCTTTGTTTGCACCCTCGCAAGGCATCTCCCACAATGCATCACTCCTCTCTGTGGCTCGCTTGGCCTGCCACTCAACTGTTCACCCATTGGGGTTCCCAAAACCCAGCTGTTGACTCAGAAGAACGTAGCCGTGCCGAGATTGTCCCTGGGATTGGCGGCGCCAGGGCATGCTGGGAGTGGTAGTTCTTCATCAGCTGGTGGGCACGCTTACCCACATCTACAGATGGAGTAAAGAGTACCTGTCATTCCATTAAAAATGATAAATTGCATTACGGTGATACATCATCTACAGACCAGGGGGTGACATGTCAGGCCAACCTGCTTATAGTCATCCCCCAAAGTGAGGGACTCATCAGTGAGCTGATTGATGGATTGATGACCGCACTGCATTTTAGGAAGTCACTTATAGCATACTGCATGCAGAGAGCATTCTGGGTGTAAGCTGAGCACAGGACCCCAGTACAGCCAGGCGAGAATAACCACCTACCTGTCCTGTGCTCAGCAGGCTATAATTAGATTATATTATATAATATATAATTATAATATATAAATCTATAATTAGATTATATTATATACAAGAGCCCAGCTCTGTAAGGAAAGTGTGCCCTAACTCCAGCCACATAAAGAGAATGGCCCGTGTAGATTTATCAATCGCATCCTTCTGAAATCCTTCAGAATTCATTGACAGGTGCATTTGACCTGCTGTAAGTTGGGTTTTGTATTCCAATAAACCTATATGTGAAAATTCACATGAAGTGAACAAAAGCTTGCCAACACAAACCTTCTAATGACCCTACTGGCATGGCGTGCATGGGGAACTACTCAGAATAGGCGCAGCCAATGTGCAGATCCCGGAACTCAGCACAGGGATGGTGGGGGCCCCTCATATTGGGCCCAGCATGTACACAGACTCCAGGACTGACCCTTTAATTGGTGAGAACAGATTGTCCCACGGGGATCTGTTTGGAGATTTTTGTGGATTTATTTCCCTCCATATCAGAATATTTTTCTGGGTTTGAAGTCGCCAGGCACAGTGGACGGGTCGAAGCCTCTAGCTATTTTTGCAGTGGCGTTTCTTGTTTTCGCATTCGTTTTTGCAGCTAAGTACAGTCCCAGCATGCTCTGCGGCTACGGTCACATAGGCCCAGAAACCTTTGTACATGCCGTGAGTCCCGAATCTTTCACAGGGCGTTGCACCATCCCTGCTGCTGGCCACACAGAACCTGAAAGAGGGAGACTTGTACATCGCCTTTATATGTGGGTGCCATATTTCCCCATCATTGTACTAACATTTGTGAATGTCCTTTCATCTATTATGGATGGCGCAAGGATGCCAGCTGCAGAAAGGAAACCCAATTTTATCAAAGTGAAGCCGATCCACTGATATCAGCGGGGGGGGGGGGGGTCATTTTGATAGAACCAGCGCCCTCTTCTTGTGGTTTTGCTCCAGCTTCAGCGTTAATAAATGAGAGAAATCCAATCATCGTCTTCAGTCAGAGATTCTTTATATTCCGCATGGTGCTCGGAGCAAATTTCCAGAAAACTGCACGGTGCATGCAGGGAGAACGGCAAAGACAAAAGTTACTCCATAAAGTAGAACCCCCGACTGGAGGAATGGATTTTAATGACTGCATAATGACAGTGAAAGATTTCTAAAGGAGAACTCTCATCCAAAATACCTGGGAAAAAAGGGGAGGGGTCAGGTTTTTATTGCTGTGTCCCCAATAGGAAGATTTACCTTTTGTGTCACCCCAAACCTGATAACCTAAAACTTTTGTTTGGGTTTCTCATTTATAATCCTAGCCATCGTCTTCTCTGCAGGTTTCTGAATGAGAGCAACAACCAACCTATCTGATTCTTTTCTTGAATTCTCCACCTAATCTCCCCCTGCAGAATTCCCTTTCAATGCTGTTCTTTGAATCCCCTGAATTTGTCTGATAGGAGCCCATTTTTGAAATTTACAACTGAAATGTAATGTTATATCTGTAGAAAGTGTGCAAAGTACCTGTGCATCTTGCCAGAAATCCAGTGAGCCGATCTTCCTGGGTAGAATATGAGAAGGAAGGATTATGGACATGAGGAGGGGTTATGGAGAAGAGGGGGGGGGGGGTAAAAAAAAGGTAGGTGGTGAAGAGGGGGGAAAGAATGGAAGTGGGTGGGGGGTAGGAGATGCAGGAAATTCTGTGTTCTTTTCAAATTATCAGAAGTTAGGTAGGCAGGGCTGACACCTCATGCTGAGGAATTTAGAGCTGTGACAAAGATAAAAAATGAAGAAATACATTTTTAGTGCAGTAAGTGTGTTCCCTGATTCCAGCCCCACCCACTCACTATAAATACGCTGCAACATTGTATACACAGAGAGCAGCATGAGAGGGAGGTTGTACAGCAATGGATCATGTGGCAAGAGGAGGCAATGCTGCGGATAAATCAGATTACAAGGGATTATGGGAATTGGAAATTGGAGTCGCTCCTTTGCTGCATCCTAGTGCTGGATAGAAGACATGGCTACACTGGTAATGACAGGTCCTCTTTAATCCTTTTGCTTTCTAGAAATCTGCATTGCTGTCACATGACCTCATTGCATTGGTGAGGCCCCAGGGTGATGCAATCGCTGCGTGTTTATATACACTTTATATTTACATTCTTCGTTTCTGAGTCAATGAGTTTGGATGTCACAGTTAATTCTGCGCATCAGTAATGAAGTCGGACTATTGGCGTCGGAATCATCGGACCCCCAGGAGCGGCGCGGCACCGCCAAAACACTCAGATCAATTAAAGCTGTCAGCAGGGCCACAAATATCTAGCAGGCCCCAACGTCATCCCCATGCAAGGGTGAGCGCTAGGGACGTGAGAACCATCAGGATGATTCACAGGGGCACCAGCGGCCAATGAAATGCAAGTTGCCGTCACTTTGGCGCAAAGTAATAAAGATGAATTAAGTGCAGAGTTGGCTAATTTTGCACCTTTTTAACCCTTTGCCATGGCACCAATTACACAGCGCTGCCGCTGCCTGCCTGGTCAACTTGGGAAGGAGTTAATAAAAGTGAAATCTGCTGATTTATCTGCTCTTGGCACTCCAATGGACGGGGAGACGCCAGAATCTTCTGCCAGGATTCCTCCGTCCATGGGCAGACGGAGGGAAGAGGCTGACGGTTTAACCGCCGCGTGCCAAAATTCTGCCATGGCACCATAGCAACTCATAAATATAGCTGCAGAAGTGGTGACACCTTTTAAACAATTAACTGGTGACCCTGCTTACTTAATAACCTCTGGGGCACAAATCGGCATCTATTTTGGTGTTTTATCCCCATAATAAGTCTACAAAATCTCTGTTATGGTTAAAGGAGCGCTCCAATCCCACAATTAGAGAAACTCCGCTGCCTGTGGTGCAACTGGCTGTGCTGAATCCCTGCAGGTGTCGGAATCTGCATTCTATGACAATTGTCTCTGTGTTCCCAGGTTCAAGCTTCGCCCTGTCTGTAGATATAATAAAAAGTATGTTTTTCTTTCCAGACATATTAAAGAGGACCTGTCAGTCGTGAAAATATCTGCAGTCATAAATCCTCTATGGAACAATACACAGCAACAGAATTACTAAAGCTTTTATCAATGAAAAATAAACATTCAGCTCCAGTTAGTGACTTGGCCCAGGTTGAGATGATAGATGGGGACCCCGGATGATGCCTGAATAAAGATGGCTCAGGGGGAGTCATGTGACCTCAGTGAGGGGTAATAAAAACATGAAGATGTCACCCTGACGTTCTGCAGGTATCATGGAATCCATATTTAATGACAGGTTCTCTTTAGAACTTGTCATTGTGTAGAATATTCCGGATATTTTGGGGTCAGCTGATTCTTTTTATGTGAACATTGGATTCATTATTTGATGTTCTGGTGACATTTTCATTTGTGTGAAATTTCTGTGTCTCTGCAGAATTTGCATCTTTTCTGGTCGCATTGTTTTCCTCAGCCTGGGGTGACCCGGCCAGCACAGAAGGGGTTGCAGGTAATATGTTTTGCGGTGCCCATGGGGTGATTGGCCCCCTCTGCAGGCAGCTGTGTGGACATTAAACGGCGGATTATCATTAACCCCGTTTGTGGAATGAATGGCGGCTCTGCACCGGCTGCTCCTTCATGTAACTCAATCAACCTGCCGGCGGCTCCCCTGCATACAAATCACAGATTGAGCTTTAGCAAAGGGCACCTGTCATGTGATAGAGAAGACTGGGGGGACCAGACAGTGGGGGGGTCACAGTGATATCAGCAGCAGCTGCCCCTCCCCAAATGATCAATCAGCAATCAGTAAGCTCTGTGCCTCCATTCAGAGTGGGAAGGATTGTGAGTAGCCAGAAGTATTTTACATTTTAGTGGCAGAGAAATGCACACTTGGCAAATACTTCTAAACTCCTTCTAAGAACCATAAAACTGCTTACCTGGCACTTTCTGCAGATGGGGCAATCAGCTGCTTCCAGTGTTTGCATTTTGTGGACTTTTAAGTCATCAGATGCCATGTAATGTGTCTGTGTGACTCCTATAGGTGTTTATCACAGCTTTATTTATTCATCCTTCCAGGAGAACGGAGCCATCTTTATTCAGGCATCATCCAGGGTCACCATTTACTTCCCATTTGATCCCAGAAGTCCCTTTTTCTTATCCAGTCATCTTCTTCTAATGCTGATTGGTTTGTATTGGGTCATTGATTGGTTGATCCTGGAATTTGCATATTTGCAAAACTGAAGCGGTTTACCTTCAGTCCACTGTTGGGGTGCATTAGGTTGGTCTCTATTTTCAGCTCTGGAATATTTTTATGGTGATGCTACCCCCATTGAGACGCAAGGGCCTTGTGCTCAGGGACGGTGGAGTGTATCAGCCCTGAGCTACCCCCTGTACAGGCTTTGTGGACGCAGACCCTTTAGGGAGGGAATTGGTTGGGGAAGGGGAATGGAGGGCAATAATCTCTGTACAGAGGAGCTGACACTCTAGTGGCCCCCCACAGTCACACACAATTACTATACATTTATATAGCTCAGACATGTGCCGCAGTGCTGTACAGAGAACACTCAGCCAGTCCCATCAGTCTCTGTACAGAAGAGCTGACACTCTAATGTCCTCCCACAGTCACACACTATTATTATACATTTATTTGGCTCTGACATATACCGCAGTGCTGTACAGAGATCACTGAGCCAGTCCTATCAATCTCTGTACAAAAGAGCTGACACTCTAATGTTCTCCCACAGTCACTCACTAATAATATACATTGATATAGCTCTGACATATACCGCAGGGCTGTACAGAGAACACTGAGCCAGGCTTATCAGTCTCTGTCCAGAGGAGCTGACACTCTAATGTCCCCCCACAGTCACACACCAATATTATACATGAATGTAGCTCTGACATATACTGTGGTTGTATTACTCTCTTCTCATGTCGGGCAGATCAATAGTTTTGCAATGTTATGTGTGCAGATTGTTACGCCTGCGATATTCTGAACAGTGCTGACCTTGTATGTATGTATGTTTGTAACGCTGCCGGCTCTGGATGGTGAACCTGTAGTGTGCTCGGTGTAAGGGGTGCTAGGCGGGTGAGATGGATGAATCTGACTGCAGAGAAGGATGAATAATGTAATAACCACAAACCCTCCAAACCATAAACGGGTATCATTCTCATTGTATGTAAATCCTAACAATGAACTCCTCATGTTTGCTGTTTTTTAGTTCTCTTATTGATTATTATTTTTTCTGATTAATAACTGTTTGACCTGTTGGTCCTCCCAGAAATCCAGCAAGCCTATAACTTCCTCTGCTCTTTACCGTTGCTGAATTTTCACCAATTCCATGCTTTGTAAATATATTGCAATAGTGATCTGCAAATGATCTGCCCTAGAAGTACTGTAGATGCATGGAGGTTGTCACCAGTGTGTAATATTAGCCCAGTGACAGAGGAAGCAGGGAAGGGACACATTGGGCCATATTTATTAAAGACTAAACAATATAGACATTTATGGGAGAACCTGGGTGATCCAGCAAACTTGGAATTAATTTCTTAAAAAGCATTTGCTAAACCCCACCTCTGTAGTCATGTGCTTTATATCCTGGACCAAATTCATTCCATATTTGCTGGATCACCCAGGTTTTCCCATGATAGTCTATCCTCTTCAGCCTTGGAGAGCTTTATTAAATCCGGCCCAGTGTCTGCAGCTTCCAGTGTCCCACTTTTTTTTCCATAGCACAGCAGTTTGGATCAGAGGGGGACGTTTGTCTCTTTGCAGATCATTTGGCAGTTTGGACGGCTCCCATAGATTTGTTTTATCTGCGTAGAGGTGTCCTTTACTCTCTATTAGCAGCCCTGATTAATCTCTGCCTCCATTTGGCTGGCCGGTCACTTGGAAAAGGATGCAGAGCCGCTGCCACTCGCGCCAGTTCCAGCATGCGATGTGCATAAGTTATAATGTGCTCCATTAGATTTATCCATCACTCGGCGTGGCGTCTGCCAGGAGTGCTCGCTGCTTGGCGAGTGGAAATTTCTGGGATTGTTTCATTTCTTTGCTACATTATTGGATCCCAAATATGAAGACCCTTTTCTGCCGTCTATGGCTTTGCCCCGGGGTAAAAAGCTAGATCCATAAAGACATGGGGTCACCAGTTTTGTGTGGAGGAACTCGAGTGTCCTGCACAGAGCTCTTACCCCAACTCTACTGAACACCTTTGGGCTAAATTGGAATGGTGAGCCAGGTCTTTTCATCCAACATCAGCACCTGACCTCACCAATGGGGGCAAATTCCCCCAAACACAAAATCTTGTGGAAAGCCAATAGTGTTAGAGATGTTATAGAGAAGCTACTATATGATATAGTGATGGCCTCAGAATGGCCATGGGGGGGGGGCAATATATTTTTGCCACGTGGTGGGTACAACTCCATGTGAATGACTGTGGGGAGATACTCACTATAAATGGCAACTCTGGGACACAGTGGGCGGCTGGGCGCTTATAGCTAATTATTCATTTAGCTGCAGGAATTTTCTGTATTTGCTTTTTGTCTGGTGAGCGGTTATTGTGGCCGGTGTTGTTTCCAGCACAAAGCCTGAGATGTGCCAATGGTGGCCCCTGATCTCCCCAAACATCCCCTGAGCTCCGGCTCGCCTGCTGTAGGTAGAGGCGCTGATAACGATGCCTTTGTCTTCCTTTCTCCTCTGTGCTTTTCGTGGTGCAGGTGACTATCACCAGGCAATTCCGGTTCTTTGGTATTTATGCCGTCCCAATTCATTGAAAGTTTTTGTATCAGAGCTGCGTCTGCCAGTAATGAGATTCTAAAAGCACCATGTGAATGACTAAAAATATCAGAATGCTCAATTACCTGTTTGAAGTCACTTTAGCAGGAATTCCATCTGCTTTTCAATATTCACTGAAGGCAAATAATTACGCCAGTATTTGGTCAGGAGACTGTGAACTGTATCCTGTTGGTGAAACTACAACTCCCAGCAAACCCTAACCACAGGAAGTCCTGAGTTTCAATGGATTCCCAAACCTGACGGACCTGTAGGAGTTCACACGTTTGTTTTTATAGAGGATGTGGAGAGATGAGCAGGGTGGCATTACTGGCCATCAGTGGGGAAACTTAACTTCAGAAAATAACCAAATTCCTCCTCACTAAATTTGTTTGGAAAATTGATTCAGGATTTATGCCACGGCACCTATAGGAGGAACTTCCGTGGGACCCCAACATTGTGAGATGGCTTTATTTATTCTGTTCCTTAGTACCATATGTTATGATCCAAGCTGACCAGGGGCAGTTTTTTGGCAACAGAATGACACAGAATAGGTGAAATAATCTTCTGGAGCGTTCAGAAGCCATTTAAAAAGCTCTTTGCACCACCATAAATCTCTTTATAGTGACCATTGGCAATTCATCCCCTCTGTTGTATTGATGACTGTTGTCACCAGAACTGACGTAAAGGAAAATGTATGTGCAGGGGTCACCAGTTCACATTCCTTTAGGCTCTTGCTGATGAACCTCATACAATCTCAGAGCGTCTGTATATTTTCCATGCCATGATAGACCCTGCATTCCTCTTACAGGTGTACTTTAGGCTTCTTTGGCTTATATACTGAACAGCTCTCTGTAGGGTCGCATTCAATTTCAGAGCAATGTAATTACAAGAAATAAAGGATTGAATGGACTTTGGTTATTAGATGAGGTGAAAATGGCATTGAGCTGTGCAGTTAGTGAGCTCCGTTGGATGTGAGCAATCCATTCTTTCCTGTTGGATGCTGTTAGAAAGGGTCAGAGGTCAGGCCACTGGGTTAAGTATCTGCAGGGCTCATTCCTTACATTGGGACCTCATGATGTGCACAGAGAAAGACATCCATTCCTCTTATTTGTCCTAGTTGTGTCCTCCATAATGTGTACACAGCTATATCTGAGGTCAATACATCTAATAAAGAATGTCTGGTGTCTGATGTGTCAGCACTGACTGAACACCTTTGGGAGAAATGGGAATAGTGGGCCAAGTCTGGTCATCCAACATCAGCACCTGATCTCACAAATGGGGGCGAATCCCCATCACCAGTCCTGACCTCACCAATGGGGGCAAATCCCCACCATCAGCAACTGACCTCACGAATGGCGGCAAAACTCCAGCATCAGCACCTGACCTCACAAATGGGGGCGAATCCCCATCACCAGTCCTGACCTCACCAATGGGGGCAAATCCCCACCATCAGCACCTGACCTCACCAATGGGGGCAAATCCCCACCATCAGCACCTGACCTCACGGAGGGGGGTGTCTCCATATTTATAGTTCTAGTTATGGAGTGGGATGTCCACCAAGCTCAGATCAGTGTTGGTCAGTGACATGGTTGGGAGTTAATAGACTGCTGCCCACATATTGCAGTTTTGCAGATTCTGAGTGTGCATTCTGGTGGTGCAGTCAATTTTTTTTTATTCAGCCTGTACGTTTTTACAGACACGACTTTGCTTTTTGCCACATTTAATTTGCTGTGAACATTTCTGAATTGATGTTTTAGATGCTGATACAATTACATTTCATCACCTCTTCCCTGTGCAGAGTCTGTAACAAAAGACAAATTGACAAACGTATCAAATGTTGCGCTTCATCATAAATGCATTTCAAGTGGAGCCATAGCTGTGTGATTGTCTTGGCAAATCACAATCATTAAGGACCTCACATTGAGATGTCACCAGCATCAACTCAGATCCACCATGTAGGTGTGTGTGGGTCCACATGGAGGAATCTCCCTGGAAGTGTCTCCTGGAAAACCCCCAGAAATGCATATTCTTCTTACAGCAGCCGCCTGTTTAACATGACTGATGAGTTACAAATCAAGGAAGATCTTTGAGAGGTCAGCACTAACATGGGATATTCCCCATGGAGAGCTCACTTCCTAGAGGTCAGTGGAAACTCTCTGTGGACAATCCGAGTAGAGTGATAAAAATTATATTAAATACCACAATCCATGGATAATGTGTCTGTCCCAGAATGCATGGCTTTCAGGTCTTTAGGGATCCCAGATATATAGATATATAACACAATATTTACACATATATACACATATATAACACAATAAACATATAACACATGGATACAAATATAACACAATATACATATATTCCTATTTAATGTACAGCGCTGCGTAATATGTTGGCGCTATATAAATACTTTAATATTAATAATAATAAAAATAATAATAATACATATAACACATGGATACATACTGTATATAACACAATAGATATACCTGTATATATAACACAATATATATAACACATGAATACATATATACCACAATATACATATACAATATATATAACACATGGATACATATATAACACAATATACATATACAATATATGGATCTGTTGTATGGTGACACCTCCCCTCTCCCACTTCCTCCAGTCTGCGGTTACTTTTCGATAAGGTGTCTGACCTCTCCCAGCCCTGGGATTGTCTGCAGCATTGGATGCACTGGATCACACACTGAACCTTAGGGGAACTCCAGTCCTTCTTATGTACTCTCTGGGATTTCTGATTTTATTATATTGGAAAAATAATGAGAAGGAAAACTTCTTTCTCCACAGTAGAAAAACAAATGTTGTCATGGATGAATGTGTCTTTCTGGAGGAGTCTGGGGAGTCCCACGACTCGCCATCTGCTCCGAGAGCGCCTATCCGTATCCGGCTCTGTGTGATCCGCGGATACTTTGTATCTGATGTCTGATGTACCCTCACATTAAAGGGGTCACAGCTGTGCTGAGGGGGCACAAAGCCTGGCAAACTCAAAATTAAGAATAGTGTCAGGTGTAATATAGCCCAGGGTTTCTCCACCTTTATAACATGGGGAACCCCTCCTATAATTTCTATTCCCACAGATCACAATACATTAGTGGTGTGGTGGTCAGTGGTAAGAATTCTTCTTACATTGCTGGCCAGTGGGAAGAATGTCACCCTTACAGATAGCCAAAATGATCATTGGTGTCAGTTATACTGACCTGAGAGGTGCTCAAGAACCCCCCGGCAACCTCGTGAGGAACCCTGGGTTGAGAAACACTAATATAGAGTATATAAGGGGTGCAATAAAAATATATATAAGGGAGTATTTGGGAGAATTGTAGGAAATGATTGGTTTATCTGTTAAAGTATTTGTATTTCTGTCCACCTGGCCCAGAAATCTACACAACTCTGCCACATAGCACCAACCTTATTTTTCTATGCTGTAGATAAGTAACACTTAGAGATCTTCTCCCTCCTCTTGTCCTGCCCATGGGCAGTGAAAAAAGAAGCAGCTGATCAATGAGAATATAATATTTCAATGAGTAATAATTATTATTACTACACAGTATTTGTATAGCGCCAACATATTACGCAGCACTGTACAAAGTCCATAGTCATGTCACTAACTGTCCTTCAGAGGAGCTTACAATCTAATGTCCCTACCATAGTCATATCTCTTTAATACAGTCTAAGGTCTATTGGGGGGGCCAATTAACCTAACTACATGTTTTTGGAATGTGGGAGGAAACCGGAGTACCCGGAGGAAACCCACATACGGGGAGAACTTTCAAACTCCATGCAGATAATGTCCTGGCCGAGGTTCGAACCTGGTACCTAGTGCTGCAAAATGCTAACCACTGAGCCACTGTGCTGCCCATTCAAGAACTGCTTGCATATAAAATGACATCAATGGACTACTTAATACAGAGCAGCAATTTTGTATTTCAAATTTACTGAAAGTGTTTTTTTTTATATAACTGAGGATTTGCAACTTCTCTGGCCAGAGGAACTGACCAGCCGCCCTATAACTGGGAATAAATCGGCTGCCATTGATAGGACGGGGAAGGAATTTATTGGTGAGGATAAATTATCATCTCTTTGTGATTTGCCTTCTTGATTTTGCTCATTTTTGGATGAGGATGATGTATCCTTATCATCCTCATCCTTCCTAGAAGTGACCATGTGACCTGGCTCCTAGGACTCCAAAGCCTCAATACCAGTCAGCAGGGTGCAGGGACCACGAGGGGAAATCCTTGGCTTTTTCAGATTTGTGCATTTTTTGTCGCTTTGTGTCCTTTAGAATAAACTGGTTAGACGAGTAATGCGACGTTACAAAATATTTGATATAAAACAATCTGACATCACATGAATAACAAACACATAACAGAGTTTTTTTTTTTTTACTAAATTGTTTTTTTTTCCAATTCTCAGAATTTAGCATTTACTGCAGCTTTCCACCTCGGCACTCTCGGCGGGTGCGAGTTATATCGGCCGTCTTTGCAAAGTTCCCAAATTAACCGCAATTTTGTCATTAGAGTCGCGCTCGAGAGAGTGACACGCTGTTATTCTGCTTTGTGCCAGCTGACAGCTCCAATCAAAGGCGTGCGGGGGGCCGGATCTGAGGGGGCTTCAGATCGACTTGTAAATACAAATAAATTGGTTGCTATGGAGACCCAGGACTGGCGGCCATTGTGCAATAATTCTCCAGCGGGCTGGCAGGTGCGGTGTGTTTAGCGGATGACAGGTGCGACAAGGAGAACATTCTGGACCAAAGTAAGATGAGGTTATTTTTACCGTCCCCATCTTGATATCGGTGAAACTCTCTCATGTGCAGCAAAGCGAGCAGATCAAGCGGCGCCACACGTTACTACGAAGATGCAAGTTTGATGTAACTGAGAATTTTTTGTTAGAAACACGCTGACTCTCCCGCTGTCTTCTCAACAATAAGCAGGATTGGAAAGCGATGATTAGCGCATGTTAATTTGTATCGCAGCGACTCCTCATTGTCTAAAGCGAGTCGCTTTTTGATGTTTTAAAAAAAAAAAATTTAGAACTGCTTGTAAAAACGAAGATCAAAAACCACTTGAAGTAAGTGGCAGCAATTACTACTTGTTTGGGGGGAAACCAAACGTTTTGTATTTTCCTTTTTAATCTTACATAACAAGCAGCCGCAAAGAGAAGTGCAGGATAAAGGGGGATTCTGCATATAAGGCCCAGAGCATGATGGTAAGATTGTGAGAGCATAGCTGCCATCAGATTTGTTTTGTAATGTTCCAGAGATCACAGGACTCCCCATGTCTATGCCGCCATCTTCTGTTCTCTAAAAGCCCGAAGCCATCTTTGTTCAGGCATCATCCTGGTTCACCATGTACAGATGCTGGCTCAGAGATGACACATTTGTGTAAATCCTGCTGCCTGTGGAATTCTTAGAGACACAGATTGTTACAATATCACAGTCTGATTATTGGTGGAGAGAAGACTGAGGTAATGCTTCTTCCTGTCTGCAGCAGACTGATGACATCAGAGCTCAATGCTTTGTTTTTTCATTTTAAAAGTTGGATCACATCTGTTGCTGCCTTGTAAAGTTCCCCACTTTATTAAATGCAGATACTGAACTCAGAAAGACCATATTATTATTATTATTATTTTTTGTTTGTTTTGCTGGGGTGGAATAACCAAAAAAGGGTTCAGGCTCCCTCTGGTAGTCACATGGGAAATGCATTTTGTCATGTAAACCTTGCTGCATGGAAGGGACACAGATGTGACTATGGACAGCAGCAGCAGTTTTACATTTCTGGAATATTTTGCATGAATACAGATTGGAAAGCTGATTTGAACTCTCTTACATTTCCATGCACACTGGCAATCTTTGCAGCACTCACAGGCCCCGCGCATTATATTCTCAGCCAATTTTAGGTCTGAAGGCGCAGAATGCGAGAAATCCACATGGTGCCCGTTGGTGTTTGATCTCTACAAAGCGATAGGATGAAGAGAGATCTGCAATGAACGGGGGTCAGGTTCTTAGCTCTTTGAAGAATTAATCTGCGTTTCAGCCTCTGGTAATATTTTTGGAAAACAAAGGCCGCGTTCCCAATGCACAGAGGTAATTTCTGCTTTCAGTGGAGGCTGTAATTTAAATCTGAACCCTTCCCCTTTCCTGGAGGTTTTTCATATGTTTAGTTACAGCTCAGCCTCTGCTGACCACTGCAAATGAGAGAAAAACAAGTTTAACCCCTTGAAATGAACACCAGAGAAGATGGAGTTCAAATGAGCTCAGACGCATTAACTGGAGAATTCTTTACTAGAGATTGATGACATCACCGGTAATGCAGCCTATCTATTCACTAGAGACCAGTGACATCACGGGGAATGCAGCCTATCCAATCACTAGAGACCAGTGACATCACTAAGAGTGCAGCCTATCGAATCACTAGAGACCAGTGACATCACTGAGAATGCAGCCTATCCATTCACTAAAGACCAGTGACATCATTGAGAAAGCACCCTATCCAATCACTAGAGACCAATGACATCACTAAGAATGCAACGTATCCAATCACTAGAGACTGGGGACATCACTAAGAATGCAGCCTATCCAATCACTAGAGACTGGTGACATCACTAAGAATGCAGCCTATCGCATCACTAGAGACCGGTGACATCACTGAGAATGCACCCTATCCAATCACTAGAGACCAGTGACATCACTAAAAATGAAGCCTATCCAATCACTAGAGACCGGTGACATCGCTAAGAATGCAGCCTATTCAATCACTGGAGACCGGTGACATCACTAAGAATGCAGCCTATCCAATCATTAGAGACCGGTGACATCGCTAAGAATGCAGCCTATTCAAACACTGGAGACCGGTGACATCACTAAGAATGCAGCCTATTCAATCACTGGAGACCGGTGACATCACTAAGAATGCAGCCTATCCAATCACTAGAGACCGGTGACATCACTAAGAATGCAGCCTATCCAATCACTAGAGACCGGTGACATCACTGAGAATGCACCCTATCCATTCACTAGAGACCCCTATCCATTCACTAGAGACCAATGACATCACTAAGAATGCAGCCTATCCAATTACTAGAGACCGGTGACATCACTGAGAATGCAGCTTATCTATTCAATAGAATCTGATGACATCACAGGCAGATTTATGTATCCAGGCATTGGGGACCAGCAGTGGGATTTCTGTATTTCCAGCATTGGTTGTTGCATTGTGCAGCGTTGTTGCCATATTGCAGAGATTGCAGCTCCTTGTACCCATATGATTTATACCTCATTTCTCTGCCAGGATTGCTATCTTTATTTTATAAGTGACGGTTATCATCAGCTGAGTCTAACTAGTTCTGAGATTCGCAGTCACATGACTGAAATAAAGATACTTATCCTTTAGCTTTGGTAATATCATTGTCTGCCTGTATTTCTGGTTGTGATGTTCAGAAATCTAAATGGCAGAAGTGAGATTTCACTGGTTTACCATCTTCAGGTTATTGTCCCATTTCCTGCCTTGCTGATAATTGGCTCCCTGTAATTATGATGGATTTGAAGCATGGCGGCCCGGCTGCTACATCCTCCATTATGTCTCCCCTGTGTATCGGGCTCGCTAGTAAACCCTTTGCAGATTGATAAATCAATATATCCCGAGCCGTTCCACAGCTTATGTTTATGAGGTGTACGACGCTGTAAAACCTGCCGCACAGAACACCAGAGGTCCCAGGCTGCCAGCAGGATGGTAGAAGCTGTATATTCTTATCTGGGCCTTGATGGTAATCCGGGAGGTTTAAATCGTTTGTGCAATCCCAGACAATGAACTATTTTCTCCTTATTGTACTGTTCACTATAACAATGGTGTTTTATATCAGTTTCATAAAGGCAAAAAAGTACCTGCTAGTCCTGCCAGGAATCCAGTGAGCTTTCTGAGTCTCTATTATTAGTTGATCTCCCATATAAAGGTACACACACAGTCAGATTATTGTCACCCAACACAAATGGTCTCAAAAATGTATGTGCACCAATCAGGAATGACTGCTGTGCTTTCATATGGAGTGCATCTCTCTTGTGCTCCTCCCCAGGACCGCCAATAAAAATTTCTGGGCCCCATAAACTTCTCCTTTAAAGTCTAGAAGATCCAGCACTGCAAAGTCAAGCTCTCGATACAGAACGACCCTTTGTCCCCTCCAATGGCAGCCCTACTCCCCCTCTCCATAGATCAGAACAGCATTTTGTGTACAGCTCTTGTTTGTTCATCTGTCACAACCACAAAAGATCATTTCCAACAACCGAAATCTGATGTCTATCTGTCATGTGTCAGGAGGAAATGTTCTGTAGCCATCACATGATTTCTGCCCAAAGGTGACAACCCGGCTCTCACAGATACACCGAGGGTCTCCTCGAATCGTACTTTCCTGCCGCTGCTTAAAGGTTAATATTCGCCATGCGCTGCGATTGATCGTTTGTAGAAGACAAAACAAAGTTTGATTTCCTTGCTGTTAATTTTGCACTTGGGACTTTGTCTGATCATGGAATAAATTTGCTAATCTTCCATTGTCATGCGCAAGGATTGTAACGGTTTATCTTGGCTTTTAGGGGTTATGGACATTTTAATTCAGGGGGAGCCCTACCCAACGGCTGTAAATCTCACAATATAAAAATAATGATATAAAAATATTAGAATGTGTGGTGGAGTCTGACATATCTGTGTGTGGGGAGCTCAGGATGAGATTGATGGAAGTTCAGTGTTGTCACCAATCAATGCATCATAGGATCATATCATACCTGACTCATCCAGTATTAGAATCCAGTCCATTGCAGAATTTGTACGTTTTGGGGTCTTTAGAGGAATTTTATTTGCATCCAAACTGCTTTGCATCCAAACCAATGACAATGAAAAAGCAGCCCCAGGCAGATTGATGCAGATTACAAAGGTAGCCTTATGCATTTTTCTCTTAAGCATTCAACAAAGAAATAGTGAAGAATATTCCACACCAACAAGTGCAGGGACAACCCAAAGATCAACCAGCTGCACAGCTCCACCTATTAGACATCAGATAACAGAGAATGTGACACTAGCAAACAGTTACAGACTCACCAACACCATGAGGAGCCCCTCAAATAATGCGAAGAGCCAGAAAAGTGTACAAACATATAGAGAACAATGCATGCAATGCATCTATGTCATTTCACAGTCATACATTTATATATATAAATACCCTAGAGGGGGGCAAATGGGCAAAGTGCATCAATACATCCAATAAGAACATCAAAGTGCGAACTGCTAACAAATGGGCGATGAAGGGTGTTTCTGCCCATTAAGGCTTGCAACCTATTAACATAGAAAGTGGCTTCAGCTAGCTATTCAGATAGAATAAAAACCTAAATCTAGCCTCATATAGACTTCCACCAATACCCCTGCAATACTCAAACTGGGAGAGGGTGACCAGTCAGTGATGGTTCAGTGAAATCCTGAGAACTTGGTAACAGGAGGAGGAGAGAACAGAGTGATACCTTGTGAATGTGGTGCTGCTCTTCGTTTGCCCAATCAGTGAATAGTCCATATTGGTGAGCTTCATATGCCTGAAATTTTGAGTATGATTCCATAGCATAGTAGACAGATAGTAGGCAGATATTTCATGATTCATACTGCCACTTTCAGAACCTGCAGTACAAAATGTTTCAGGCACTGGGGGAGGATTTTAGGCAGTTTGCAGGAAGGACCCCAGCACTGTAATGATGCCTGGGTATAGTCCAGTAAGCAGGCTGGTGATTGCACTGGTGATTTGCACCACTCTTCCCCCTGCCATGGGAAATCAGATCACATGATGCTCCTTTCATTCTCTAAGAAGTAGTGTGGGAGTCCTGTACTACATTGGATGTGGTTGCAGGACTTACATGGACATGTGACCTAGGGTCAGATGAGCTGACAATCTAAGCGAGTCCGGCAGCTGTGCCTCTCTGCACAGCAGCAATTTCTGGGAGACTGGTTCTCTTATTTCTCTGATCCAGCAGCTTCCATTGACAGCCCCCTACAGATGCGTTTAGCACGCTGAAGTTTTAATTATCTGCGTATCTTTTTTTTCTCCATACATAGATGACACTAAATGGGTTTTAGGGAGGATGATGAGTGGGGAAGATAAAGCGCTTTGGGATCCGTTCAACAATTGCCATCTTTCCTAATTCAGCTTCCTAATCAGCCGGAGACAGACGCCGCTCTGTGATGGGGCCGCAGATGGTTTGGCATCAGAGCGTAGGATGAGACGATCCCGAGCTCATCCGTCAGACATGTGACTTTCCCGTTGGATGGGGGCGACACCCTGCAACATGCCGCTACCAGACACCCTAATTCACTGTGGTGTCCATTCTTGTCCAGGTAGCCCTTCTGAGGTCACACTTTGAAGATCTCAACTTATTGCCCCTCCATGGCCCAACCCTTCCTCTATATTTAGGGTCTTTTAGGGTTCACCCACCCAAAATTTCTAGTTTTGGGGGGATGCTGGAGAGTAACTATTGTGTTCAGAGAATGTCTCACATTTCTTTATTCCTTCTGGATAATGAGCCAAACCACACAATGTTTAGGAAACCCCCAAAGGTTGCATTGTTTGTGTCACTGGTGGGAGGAAGGGCGAGGTGTCCCCAAATTATCTATTCATCTAATTATTATAAAATTATTTTATTAGCAACTGCTGATTTTTATATTTTGTGTTTCCTGTTGTAAAAAGTGTGTTACTTACAGAGCTCAGTATCTCAATCTGACATTTACATGCACAAGGGAATGTCTCAGAGCTATGACTCCACCCCTCTCCTCCCATTGGCTGCCAGCATCTAATATTCCAATCAGACAAAGCAAACCTAAAGACAAGAAACGTTTGCTTGGCTGTCCTGTTAGCTAAACCAGAGAGCTCTGGGAATCCTTAGAATGTATGGAAATATTTCAACATTTGGGGGATTTAGAACACAAGCTGATCACCTTACTGGAGTGAAAGTAAGATGGTGCAATGTCAGGAGAGGGCCCTGTGTACTGTGGTGTGAAGTGACCGTCTGATACTTTGTAGCCTTTATGTTTCAGTTGTTTTATATTATTATTCCAATAAAGGACACATCAAATCCCCCCATCCCCTTCATTCTTATCAGCAGCGTGAGTGTGTTGTGGAAACGCAGATTCCCGATGGGATTTGTGGGGTACAAAGTGCGCACTTTTAGGAGTTCTGTCACATGGTCCACCATCCAAAGAAAACAGACCACTGCGTCCGTGGGAACAATTATTTGGAAGGCGGCGAGGACGGAGAGAGATAAATAGCATTGGATTTACTGGAAACACACGTGCTGGGCAAGAACTTGCCTGGGAATTTGGACGGTTTTGGGTCTCGTGTTTGTACAGCCACAGATGGAATTCTACTCTCTGAGAACCGCTGGGGTCACATGATCACCACTGACCGTGCTGGGCCGCATCTTACAGAGAGATTTGGGTTGTCTGCAGGTTAATAGGAGTTAGTGACCCCGTCAGTGTGACGCATGAAGTGCATGGGTCACAAAGATTTCCCAGAAAGCAAATCAATATAATCCAAGCTGTGAAATGTTTTCATTGGGGATTTTGTGATATATGACCATTACTGGGCTTCTATCTGAGGTGTATGGATATCATTAAACATTTAATTTTCTGTACTTATATTAGCATCAGAAGAATTCAGTCTGAGAGATGACAGGGTATCACTGCCAGCCAATCAGGCTTTACTACCCTTCAACTGGCAAATAGGAGGGGAGAGCTGAGGGTGTCATTCCTTTATTACCCAATCACAGACAGGGGGCGGTCCCTGTCCAAGCTGCAAAGTTTTAATTTATTTTAATTTTATTTCTCCTTCCCAACCATCTGATGACTAATGTAATTAACCAAAAAAACTTAAATTTCCTTGGATCACATAACAGTCCTGATCCCAATTCCTATTGAGTCTCTTTTAAGTATAGTCATGTCAGCCCTGCCATGCCCATGATGGGTCCTGGACACTGCTTATTGGCTACTGGTCTTGGCTACTGGACTGGAGTTGCGTCATGGTGCCAGGTTGGCTGCAGAGGGAGCAGCAGAAGATCACTAGTCCCCACTGCTGCACCACTGGTGGTCATGTGACCACAGATTTAGCACCTTAGCAGCCAGGAATGAGGGGTCCCCTGGACTGAAGGTTCAACCTTCCATTCCTTTAAATGAATTTTCTACATTTCCAGCTCCCTGAAGGGTCCACAGCAATGTTTTCAGTGATATTTGCTTTTTGTGGTGTCGCGTATATTTCTGGATGCAGCCTGGACTCTTCCTGCTGTACAATGGGGGGCCCTACTTCATATTTGCCCTGAGCCCGAATTGTCTAAAACCATTGTTGATCAAATCCAACCAAAGTAAATGACTCTGCCTGCAGATGAAATATTTGATTCATCTTTATAATTCACGCAAATCCTTCAATCTGTTATTTTTGTCTTGCAGGGTAAAGTGGATCATATGCGACGCCGGCATCGAGGATGAGCACCCAGTGATGTTGTGCTGGTGAGTTCTGGGGATTCTCAAATATAACAGCCAATTAAATTGTGTTTTATCGTAAAATCACAAACTGTTTATTGGAAATCATAGCGTGCAAATAATGTCTGTTGATCCTGCCGGATACCATGCAAGCTGATTACTTTCTCTGCTCTCTCTGCACTCTTGTCAGTTACATTGTTCTGAGTTATTTATATAGACTACAGAACACCCCCCCTTAGTGTCATAAGGGGGGGGGTAATCCTGCCCTTGGGTGACAACACTCCATAGATTCAGTGCAGTAAGTAGGAGAGGATCACAAGATGAAAAGAAAGAACAATGCATCTAAAGCCGCATACACAGGTGCAATATTAGTCGTTAAAAAGGATCTTTCACAATCCTTTCCAACGACTAGCACTGCACGATGCATGAACTAATGCTGTACATACAGCACCATTCTGCTCTATGCAGAGGAGGAGGGGGAGGGGGGGGAGCGGTGGAGCGGCACCCTGCTGCGCGCTCCCCCCCTTCCCTTGCATTAGGACCGTTAGTCATTCATTGTCTGTGGATCTGTGGACGGTCCTTCGGACGATGGAGGACTGGTGCTGTACACACGACATTTGGTGCATAGTTGTTGCCGGAGATGCATTTGATGCGCTCCGGCTTCATATTTACAAACAGTGGAGCGGTGAGCGGTGTTGGGACATTGGGGGGTTAATGAAGCGGGGTGCTGCTTCCCAATCCTGTTTTCCCTTGTGATTGTGCAGCGGAATAATTACCCCTCATATATATTGAGCTCCTCTATAGGCTCGGCATGGTGCATTAGGGACCTGTATCCTCCGCAGCAATGCGCCCCTTTGTCCTGCAAATTGGGGCCTCATTGGCAAATCTTTGGCTTTTCAAACAGAAGGGCCATTGAAGGACAGGGTGGGTCACCTATGGCAGCAATGCGTTGTGAGTAATGGAGCCAAGAACAAAGGGAATCAGCCCACTGAGCAATTCTCTTCAAGTGGCGCTGCAGCTGAACTCTGCAACAGTTAAAAGTGAATTGTGGGGTTTGCTGTGTGCAGCTGCAATGTTCCAAAATGCAATTTGAAACCTAAATATAAACAGTGTTGATGTGCAGTAAATGGTGAATGCCGATTGGTTGTGGTAGAATATTGCCTGCTTGTACTACAAAGAGCTGAGAGGATGCCACAGGGGGGCGTAGCTATCAGCATTGTCAATCATCACCTGGCCACACCCAGTCCTGCCCACTGCCATCTGGATTGACCTCACTGACTCCACTCTCTGTGATCTGCAGTGTCTGGTAGGGGAAATGTGTGAGATACAAATGAAGGCTCACTTAGCTAAAACAAGATTTGTGTTCACCATATGAACCTGGACGTGGGGTTTGTAGATTGTCACAGTTGTACTTTTATTTAAATCAGCTGTAATTCTCTTATCTGTGATTGATTACCCAGAATCCAGCGCTGACCTTCAGTACACAGAGACCCAAGGAAATGCTGACCTCTATAATCACCAAGTGCCCATAATGCCCTCTGAATCACCAAATCCAATTTCATTTTTTTTTTGCAGCAGAAGACTGGGGAATGATTTCTACCCCTGAAAGGAATTGTGATTATTTCCTATAATACCCCGGGCTTTACTTAATGCCTCTATTAAAGAAGCAATCTGAAATAATAGCGATTTTCATTCTAATAGATGTCTGGCGTCGTATCTCCTGTGTAATAAATACGAGATCGATGACTATGGAAATGGCCGCGGATTATCATAGAATTGCGTTTCTGGGATTATCTCTGTAATTGAGGCAATAAATAAGACAAATTGTATTATGAAAATTAACGTTACGGCGGGTGATTTGGGGAGAGGGCAGCGCAGCGGATGGCCGGGAAATTTTAATGCCCGCTATTTTCCTGAAACGCCACGCTGCTACGTAAATGTCGTTTTGTTATGTGTAGTTGGCGGGTGAAAGGGGCGATGGGGGGATAAGGGAAACTCTTTTCATGGGCTTGTTTAAAGCTAATATACCTCTCATCGCTGGGAAATGGATTTGTGGTCGCTGAAGAGAGGAAATGACTGAAAATCCTGTTTTTATCTCTTTTCGAAAATCATTTATTCCTCGTTCAGTCTGTAACCGTGGCTGGAACAGGATGTTAGGAAAGCCAAGCGGGACAGATTTTTGCTGGCAATGCAATTTAGACAGTGCATGTGATAATTAGGTAGCACAGGACACGAGGAGGGACTCACTAAGCAGCAGGATCTGTGTGATTAGGCACTGACAGGAGCAGACTTGATCCAAGGGTAAACTCATTCTAAGTCGCTGAACTTCAACTAAAAATAACAAGATATGACAAAATAAATAGCCCAATGGAGGGAAAACTAGCTTTTGCTGCAGCATTCAGCCTAAATCCCGACATTTCTTTATGCAATACCTTTTTCTGCCACTAGATGTCCAGTCTGATGGTTGGCAACATTTACCTTACTTTCTCTGAGCCCAGATTTTCTTGGACCCACCCCAGCCTGTGATTGAACAGTGAAAGCAGAAGCAGCACTGTGATTGGCTCATCTCTGTGTCATTCATGATATGCCTACACCTGCATGAAATTCACCCTGTATTTACACAGTCCGCATTAAATGGATGTCCATATCCATGTAATATAGGGTAATGAGATCTAGTTTAAGTCATATAAAACTTTTAAAACATCTCAGCCCTGCTGATCTTCTGCAGCCTGTTTGCGTCATGTTAATGCATCTTCTTTAAGATGGTTCAATGATCTGCAGGATTTGAGAAAGGAGCCTTAAAGTTTTCAAATACTAGACATCTTCTGATTGGTCGCCATTGACCAATAGTGTAAGAGCCTTTTCACACTCGAGTGATCCATTGCAATGCGTAATGTGCATTAATGTGCATTGTGTAATGGTTGCCTATTCATAATGAATGGACTGCCTAAACCCAGATACACACCAGAAAATCACATGACCCTTATAACACAAAACAACAAAAGTTTGTAAAAGATAAAACATTCTGTTTTATAGAAACATCAAATCTAACAATGAAAATCCAGGACACTCCTTATTGATGTTTGATTGATTGGAATGCTGGTTGGTCCATCGGGCATTGGGCAGAGTGACGGGCATCCACTATTGAGCAGTACAGAGAAGACGGTGACGGCGTTCAGATATATCTGGGAGATATGAATTGTATACGTGTATGGTCAGGATAACAGACAGATATAGCATGCAAGGATCAGTCCTCAGCTTGTCAATGAGCAGTAAACACAAAGCCCATCTTTCAGCGTCAGGTTCTCCGAGAGGGAATTGTTGCTGAGGCGACCGAATCCAAAAATTTCCCCACGGAGATTTCAAATATTGATTGCGTTATCTCAATTTTCACACGCAGCACGATCCTGGGGCGATCCGAGTGCACAGATAGTCGGTACGTCGTCCTCCACCGCAGACAATAATCTGCTACTTTATATTCATGGTACAAACATCCAGCGCAGCTGTGCAGAGGAGACGGGAAATATGTAACATATATGAACATGCGTCGTGCGAAGGTTGAACTGAAGTTGCATTGAATGCAATTTTCTTTTACTGTTATGTAATATCGACCTATGTCTGTAAATTAGTTTATTTAATGGTGAAACATGCGTATAGTGTTTTTTTTAATGCGTCAAAGAAGGTTTTAATTTAAGCTTTGAATCAATTAGTCGGCGGCATTATTAGGAAACTTCATAGAACGTCTATCTACTACCCAGAATGCACTGCGGCAGATTAATCTCTTTCACCTCACACGGAATTGCCACTTGCAGTAGAAGTGTTTCTGCCTTCCATTAGCGGCGCTGCTGCTGCTTTCAGATGCGATGTGGCGGGTGCGAGGGGGATAAATTGCTCGACAAGCAGGACTAAATGGCGTTACACGGCCTGGCGAGATTGTTTTGCCAATAGCTGAATGCTGTAATACTTTTTAATTTAGTTTTCCACTCCTGGGCAGCACGTGGATAACACCCATAAAATATCATTTGCAACAAATTGACGTTATAAATTGAAGGAGTCGCTTTGTAAGAGTCCGTCTGCCGTGCAGAGATTTATTGCGTCTTTCGGGAACGTCGCAGAGCGTCCATTGGCTTCAGGAGATTTCTTCCAGCAGGAAGAAAAATGAGACTCTGAAAGTGAGCCGAGGCTGGCGAGGGGGACCACGGCACATGTTTGGTGCATTGTGCCGATGTTCTCCCTGAACTCTTTTTTTATTCTGTGATGATAAACAGATGAGAGAGAAAAATGCACTCTGCAAGAAATCTAAAAAAAATCCTGAAATCTGGAACATTTGCATAATCCTTGGAATTCTATCAAAACTGAACCTGTCAGATATATTGCAAGAATTAAAACTCCTGACAAGTCACAATGTGCAGCAACGGTGTCATTTATCAAACCAGTTCCACATTTTACCAGGAAAAAAACATCCATAGCTTCAGTTGGTGACTTTGTCTAGGCCCAGATTATGTCATGAGTTTGCTGCAGGCAGGAGGAAGCATTTTCTAAGTCTCTACCCCCCCTACCCCCCCTAGATTACAGCATTGTAATTTTGTAGAGAGGCTGCAGCAGGGGCTGATCTATGTAAAATATTGCAGCCAGGAACTGTACAGACACCTAGATTTACAGGATTGTATCTTCTGTGAGCCAATTCCTCAGTCCAGGATGTATATGGTGACCCCGCATGATGCCAGAACAAACATATGTTGTGTCAACCCCTCTGGTACAAAGACAAATGTGACTGGCTGAGTGTACAGCACTGGGGTATATGTCAGAGCTAAACAAATGTATAGTAATAGTGTGTTACTGTGGGGAACATTAGAGTGTCAGCTCTTTTGTACAGAGACTGATAGGACTGGCTCAGTGTTCTCTGTACAGTACTGCGGTATATGCCAGAGTTAAACAAATGTATAATAATAGTGTGTGATTGTGGGGGGACATTAGAGTGTCAGCTCCTCTGTACAGAGATGGATAAGACCGGCTCACTGATCTCTATACAGCCGTGTGGAATTCCTCATTGTTCCACAAAGGATATGATTAGGGTTTGTTTCCATGGTCTGGAGGGATTTGTGACTCCTGAGCAGGATCTGTTTTCGATGGATTTTCTGGGGTCGCATTATCTGAAGCGTCTTTGTAGTTTCTTCATTATAACAAGCGTTGAGCCCCAGGACCCTGCGAGGTAGAGGGATGGGGGCTTGCCCATATGTTTTGTATATCCGTGGCCTTTTGTTTGGGATCAGACCTTGCAGTTTTTATGAGTGTGACAGCTCTGTTCCTTTCTAAAGGAGAAGCGAATAAAGGGAAAAGATTACAGAGACAAAATAATGCAACGCAGAACCCAACAAAAGAGAGACTTCTCTGACCTTCTAATCACTTCCATTCTTCTGCTTTGTGAATTGATACAGCAGCCTGAGAAAGTGGGGCGCATTGTGCCCAGCAAGCACACAGGAAAGTTGGTTAAACATGAATATTGCCATCATGGTGATGATGGGTGGAAGCCCTCCCATAGCAGCGATGGTTGGAGCCCCCCCTCTTCTGGTTTTTTTCTGGCAGAAATGGAGAGAGACAATAATGAAATTATTCAGGAGACAAATGTTTGTATGCAGAGTGGGAACGCACGTTGAATATACAAGGGACGCTCTTTTCGATGTGTGATGTGCTTCTATTCAGGGGCAGCCAGCTGCCCTCGCATTCCTGCGGGATGACATCACCCCGTGGGGGAGAAATGCGACCGAATCTTCTTCAGAGTACGTGGGACAAAGTGACAGAAAGGTTGGAGCGGCCGCGTTCTCTTCAGGGTCCCATGCAAGCTCCTTATAGGCTGCGCACGACTTGGTGGCCAACAATAGCCAAACATTCCACAAACACCCCTAACCACGAAAAAAGTTTTGTTTTTGACCCATTTTGACCCCTTTCTGCGGAGTTTTACAAAGAACGTTCATCCCTTGTGTGCATCCAATTGTAAGCGCAAAGTATTGGAGGTTAAAGTAGAACTTCAGGGTGACAACTTCTCATTAGAATCACATTGATCCCTTTTCTTGGGGGAAATCTGATGATTGTTCGCTACGTCAGCTCTGAAAAATGTTTTTGTATTTTTTCTCTTTTCTCAAAAATATTTTGAGCAAAGAAAAGATTAATAGAAAGGGACTTTTATGTTTAAATATTCAATGCCCAGAATCCCCTCCCAATACCATTTCAGAAAAGCAGCAAATCTGCATGAAGAGGTCTGTGTATGGGGTTCCCAGGGGCCAAACCATCAGTCAAATGTGAAGGAATTCAAAGTATTACGTGTATGTGGTCACATCTTTATGTCATAATGAAGAATGAAATCACAATCTCTTCTTCCATTACGGGATAAATAAATGTATATGTAATAAAATTTGCCCTGATACAGGTGCTCTTTGAGCCTTGGTGGTCGCCGTGATTTAGGTGGTGTCGGCTTCTCCTGGCAGTGCCTCATCCTTGGTACACAATGCTGCGAGGCCGGGATTTTATTCTCCTCCAATTATCCGGGTAGTTTCCATGGAGTTCTATGTGAGTACCGCGGAGAGAATTTATCTTTCTTAACTCTGGGAGGCTCAGCGAGGACTTCGAGCTTCTTTTACGTCTTACAAATAGGAGCCAGACTAAGGAAGTTTCTAGTAAAATCCATGAGGGGCCCTTGATGGACGCAATTCAGTTCATCTCTTCAGCCGCAGTGCATTTTTCACAAAAACCGAATATCTCAAGAAGAGGCTACAGAGTTGATCGGGATCAATACATCTGATTATTGCTGATGATCACCATGGGAGTGTAATAAAACTGTGATCAGATACCAGAAGCATAGACTGACAGGTAGGTAGCTGGGTAGGTAGGTTGATATTAGATGCATAGAATATTACCAATTAGATGGATGGATATAGTGAAGTATAATACATGATAGAATCATAAATAGATAATAGAGGGAGAAGACAAGAGAAGATAAAGAGAAGAGGAAGAGAAGGGATCAAATATACCTTTTTTTATTGGCAGGTGCAAATTTCAGAGGCTGGAACAGATTAGTCAGGTGTTTAGGAAGCTCTTATATTTGGCAGTCATTGATGATGAGAACCCTGCAGACTGAACTGTTATAAAGCAATGGCAGTGCCCAAAAAAATAAAAAGGGAAAAGTTTTCTCTGCTGCTGCATTATTGGATGGCGGCATGCCTGTCACTGCGATGTCACCATGTTTTAGCCTGTTGATTGGCTATTGGTTTTTGAGATTCTGCAGGTGATCAGTGCTCCATCATTACCAGAAAGTTGATTTTGGTTAACATGAGGTTGGTTTGCTAAAAGAATATGAGCTGTGCACATACATACAGTAATGTGAATTATCCCCTTGCTAAAGATTCTTACCTCCAATGACATTAACCATCCAATGATGTGCAAACAATATCTCGGACCATAGATTTCCTATACTTTTATCATTTTCCCCACACTCACTAAGCACACTGATTTGCTCCTTGCAAGGTGAGAAATTCACCTTAGTAAGTGAACAATCTAAATTCCAGTGATTCATCCCCTGTGTGACAACACATCTCTGTTAATTGAAGTTCTGTAACTCTTATATGAAGGTGTCATAGAAGGTGGCCAGTTTTATGATCCCCCATCCCCCCACAGTATACACGGAGGGTCTCAATGCAGTAAGAAGAGCGTTCGGAGTCAATTTGCAGAAACTTCCACTCCACTGATTGCCGGTCACACGGGGCAGTGCTGGCCTGATTGAATGACACCTCTTCTGGCCCTGTGAGGAGGCAGTGGTCACCTCTGATCTGCCTTTCTAAAAATACCCCTCGGCCCCTCTGTGCACAGACTGCAGGGACAAATATGAAATCATTTTAGATCACAAATATCTACCTTTACAAGTTACGAAACCATTTTAGATTTCTACCACTGTTATTTCTTGAAATTTGTCTATACACCAAGATTTGGTTGCCTGATAACCTGTAGATGTGTTACACAGCTTGGGGGTATAATTGAGGGGTGTGGAGGGGTAATTTGCAGTGGGTTGTAGATCGCCATGAGATGGACTTTGAGTGTTTTCTTTTAAGGCTTTAAGTTGCTTTTGTGTTTATATTGACTTCTTTTCAATAAACTGGATCCAAAGATATAGCGGGGAACGGGGTGGCTGATGTTGGGCTCCATCCCTCTCTATGTGGTTGCCATGTCCAGTCCCGACCTCCTGCTGGGGATTTTCTGGCCATTTTGATGCCACAAGCAGGACACCCCTGGTACCCTCTTTCACACACAGGGGCCACAAACCCAAGATGCTACTAAGACATATCAATTGTTTATTACCCCAGAAGTTTTCACTCGTTATCATTCTTAGTGGATAACAAACACAAATCCCCCTTCTTCTCCTCCCCCAAAATAAAAATCATTTACCCCGCCCTGCTCAGTGGTTTGGACCTCCATGTCCTGGGGAAACTGCTGCACTTTTGGGTCTTTTATAGGCTATATAAGAAGGGCAGAGCAGAAACTTTTGGCTTTACTCATAGTTGTGTCCAGTGTCACAAAAGCCGGGGCAGGAACAATCTATCTTTGAGAAGCCTGGCAAACAATGCAGCTTGCCATAGGGTATCTGGGGAAACCATAGCTGGGCACAGGTGGCACAGGAAAGGACAAAGGTGATTGGTGGTGGGGAAAGGGGGGGTAACCAAAGAACAATGGTGCCCTAGTTGACCACTTATAGGGTTTATGAACTCTCTTATATGTTCTAAAGACCAACAGGAAATTTTTGTAAAAGTGAATAGTCACCGGGACAAATAGGGTGAACCTCCACAGAGGGGACACTGACAGCCATGAAAACCTGACAGGGGGTCTAAGCCATCACCTCTCCAACCAAAACAAATACAAAATTGTTGGCTTTGATTACATTTCAACTGTTTGTTTCTACATGCATTCTTCACTTGTTTAATTTGGGGTTCTTCTTTAAGCTGTACAGCGCAATCACTGTGCAATATAACAATTTCTCTTCATGGCTTTGATTGATTGACAAGTCCCAGCTTAGCCATAGAAAACCAATCATTTCATTGAAGTCGCTCTGCTTTGTAAACTAATTACGTCTGGCGCCGAGCGTTTTGTTTTTATTGCTTGTTACGCCACAAATTCCATTAATTCAAACCGACAAAGAGGGATGATTAGTCGGACAGCAGACTGAAAGATGAATTAATGGCAGCAACGTGCTGGTGTTGTGTAATTGGAAATGGAGGGAATAAATTGTTACAAAGTATCTGTGTGTGAAAATAGCCAGAAGGGCGATAAATGGGCGAGGAGGAGAGTGCACAGCACTGCGCAACAGCCGGGTCATGTGACTACTCTGCAAATTATACCAGTGGTGTGTTATGACATTACACCTGGATATTGGTACCCAGCTATGGGGCAAGATGACACAAAACCACGCCAGCTGACCACTCATGCATAGGGTTCTGTATGATCAGAACCAGCTTGTACCTGGTCAGGACTGCGTGCCAGGAGCAGGGCTGTAAGCTTTAATAGATTAGTAGTCTGTACGAAATCTCAGACCAATAAACGGGGAAAGTTTTGTGCTTGTGACTGTTAGCTTTGGGGACCCAAAGAACAGTAAAAAGAACCCATCAGAGGAGCAATTCAGGAGCTTTCAAGTGGAGTTGTTCCTAAAGGCAGCTCCCTCTGTCCTGATGAAAGGATCACTTTTGGATGGGTGATTGTATGTAGGAGGCCCCTTTAATCCTCATTAAGGATGTGGTGGGGAGCTCTGCAGGCCGAGGACAGAAAATCTTCCCAGGGCCGATCACGGAAAGTCACACCTAAACCCAGGGGCCACGCCTGGCACCGGGGTCATTACTTCAGGGTGGAAGTGATAAATTAGTGATAGATTGGCGTATTTTTGTAGTTCTTATCTCCGGCGGTATATTCACACGGATGGGTTGTGGCGGATCTGCCTTTATCCTCCTCTGGGTCATATCTGTGACATTCTCCTTGTTGTGCTTCCATGAGTCACTCCGGCACTATCACACATTTTCCTCTCAGTCCTGGTCAGAATGTGGCGGTGGATTTGCATCTCCAGCCATGCAGCAGGGCCGCCATCTTATGAGGACAAAGCAGCGTTAGTGGCCACAGAACTCAGCATGATATAGCAGTGACCCCCCACCGTCTGCTTCATAATATAGGAAGACATCACAGCTCTGAAGATGAAATCCTCACTTTTACAATTTTATATTTTTGTTGATAATTTACTGCAACCTCATTGCATCCACTTCCTGTCTGCATGCACTGCAATGATGTCTGCATGACATTTTTCAGAATGAGTTTCCTGATGGTGACAACAGTGAGCCATGTTTGTGTATTGTGTGTCACCAGTAATCTCTATTGGAAGTCCATGTGATACGGTGACAACACAGGTCCATGATTGGGTGCCAGGGACAAAGCATTGTTGCGGCACAACAGGAAGTGCCTGAACACGGGTCTACGTGACAGGATCACTTGGGATTATTTTATTGAAAGCTACCTGTTAGAAATATCCTGAAAATGACCAACCCCAGCCCTCATGTATTGGAGTTGAGTATTCCTGATACAAGTGCTGACATCACCATACTACATAAGCTTACCCCCCCTATTCATCCAGGTTTGGGTGGCAACACTGTTACTCCCATACACGTCCCTTTGTTCCAGTGTTCTCCCCACACATTTTTTTAAGCTGGGTGGGAAGAATCTGTACGTGGGTGGTGACTGCTGTATTGTGACCCAACTTTTCCATAACCACACAAAAACAGCCGGGTGGTTACTGAAAAGTGCTGGGTGGTGTGCCCAGCCAGAAGTGCCGGGGAGATCACTGTTGTTCTGTACTCTGTGATGAGACCCCCATGCAGGGAGATCTGTGCCAATCTATATTTCATCAAATGTTTTGTTGTCACTGGGCTGTCCCCAGTCACATCCCTGAGTAGCAGAATTGGGGGGTTTTATCTTTGCACCCAGAGATTTCTAGTTGTGTTTTATTGAACATTATCAGCTATATAAAGGAATCGTCTGTCTGGGATTTGAATATTTTGGTGCCAGGGGCGGTTGGGGGGGTGAGGTGCCCTATGGCCCATTATCTTGGGTCCGGTCACCCCACAGTGTTGCTGTTTGTGCTGTCAGTTCAGCATGAATGCCGCCTCTTTCAGCTGCATTCAGGAATATTTGTCATAGTTTATGCGAGCTGAAATCTGCACCTCCATAATGCATTTTTCCTCATCAGCGGCATCATTTTAAATCTCTACAAAATGCCAGCGATGGCTCATGTGGGATTTGATGAATGTGCAATTATCCTAAAAATAGTGGTGCTGTCTCTGGGTGAGATTTATGTGTTTGGGGGAGGAAGATGCCCAGAGCTCTGCAGGTGGGCGACTGGTGAGGGGGTGAGAGGTGGGTGGAGGGGAACAGGAAGGGGGCAGAGGTGGGGTAACAGGTGAATTAGGGAAGTGACTGACTATAAAAAGAAAATTAATGTGAGGGTGCAATAAAAGACAGCATGGGGCAACACCAGGAGCCTGCTTTCGTAATCGTCCCATTGTGGGAGGGGCAGAGACACTAATTACTGGGGGAAATCTCCCCATTATGGGAGGAGCGGACACATTCTACTGGGGTAAATCTCCCCATTGTGGGAGGGGCAGAGACACATTCTACTAGGGGAAATCTCACATTTGTTTGCTTTTAAATCGATGAAGTTATTATTGGATATTTCTGGAAGGAATTAATTGTAATTTTTTAGCTGGAAGCATGAAAAGCTCCGTTGCGCATTCTTTTTTTTTAATTTAGGCAGCTCCTTCACTTCCTTCATGTAATCAAATTAACGTTGACGGCTGATTCCCGCTGATATTCCCTCACTTTCTTAATTACATATATTACTTTGCCGTGACTGTAAAAATTGTGTTGGCAAAACGTTTGGTGAGCTGAGGAGGTATGTTTGTTTTCTGTTTGCACACAGCGGCCTCGCTACATGCGAGTCCTGCAAGTCTGATATCATACATGTGACATACGTGTGTATAGGAGTACATACAATGTAGGCACAATATACAGAAACAGTATCACTGGTCAGAAAAGCTCAACTTTTATCATGGTCTTCATGTATAAACCATGAATATGGTGCACGAACGCAGCCTACAAATCATTCATAAAATAGATAATTAAATCGGATCTATTGGCATCAGATATATTTGACTCTGCAGGCTCAGGGTGACACTTCCAGGTATTTGTTACCTCTCCTGACAATGCCACCATCTAACCTACAACTACAAAGATACAATGTTGCGGTTTGATACCTGGGGCATCTCAACTTTAAGTCACAGACTGATAAAAGTTGGAGCTTTCTGACCAATGATACTCCCCCTGTATATTGTACAGGAATGTAATAATGACAACTAATTTATTGACAGGTCCACTTTAAACAGAGATTTGATTTTCTGATTTTTATATTTTCTGTAAATACATTTCTGTATATTGTTATATGTTCAGTCTCTAATCATTCTTACAGGTCCACTTTAGTTTCTGTCATTGTGCATGGAAACTGGATGATTGGGTTAGTTATGTTTTGTGATTGAAGCTTTTATTCATCTTCAGACAAAGAATTCATTGTTGGATGAATGAGGGGGTTCATGTTCAACAAAAACTTGCAAAACATTTTCTGTTGGCTCAGTTAGACCAAATTTAATGATAAAAATAACTCAAGAGCCTGACCCATTGACATGACAGTGACAAGTCCTCTTGATAGGTTGCTCAGTTGGTGTCCTTACAGTTACTGCGTAGGGAGCACTGGGGGAGCACAGCTAGGACAGCCAGTAAACCATGAGTAATATACTATTTTCTGACTCTACCTACATTTCTATGGTGGGGGTCCGAGGGTCCTGCACCTCATAATAAAAGCAGGGGTCTCTGTATTATGGATTGCCCACCGGCGCAGCGACCTGCAAGAGGACGGCTCTGACATGCGTCAGCTTTGGAGCCGCCATGCCAGGCAGAGCCACGCGCCATTATTTTCCGATCCGCGCCATTTGCCGAGTTTCTGGAAGTTACTGATGACTTGTGTGCTCGCTAAGTGGCCTGCGCTGTGTTTGTGCACAAAGCATATGTTGGCAGCAAGCGTGAAGGAAGATGGGGGTACGATTGGCCGCTTCTCCTGTAATGAGTCTCTGCGGCGGGGACACCCTGCAGCTGCAAAGTGGCTTTAAGGTTTCAATTACATCTGGAGCTTAGCGGCAGCGGTGACCCAGGGCTGATGGATTTGTGGCGAGGTTATCTGTCAGGAGCGGCGGATTAATGTCATTTGCTGTAAGACACGCTCGGCTATTACTCAACATTACCTGTACAGGTTCCTGATGTCTTGTGCCCGCTGCTGGGAAAACACATCTGTCTGCTGAGATGGTTATCTGTCTGTGTCTGCGGGCTCAACCGTGCATTAAATGCGATCTGTGACTCCGCACACCTTCAACCTCTACTGATCTCACCTGCTCTATTCTGACTGCGGGGATTATTTCTTATCACTCAGTATAAAGTCCTGTTCAACTGAACCCCCCATCTTATCTTCACTTCATTTTTGTAACTTTTAAATTTATTATTTCATGTGATCTATGGGTTATAGTGATGATTCATTCTTAACTCAAACATTACATTAATACTCTGTCTTCTCATATTCACCCAGCACATTTAGAGCTAGAATTCATTTCATGGTTTCTTTGTAGGGTTCTCCCCTGCCCCTTTTAGCTGGGCGCACCACCTGACCCTTTTCAGCAACCACCTGGCTGTTTTTGGGTGGTTACTGAAGAGTTGGGTCACAGCACATGGGCTACCACCCGCCTACAATTTTTTCAACCCAGCTTAAAAAAAAATATGAATTGAGCACTGCTTTGTATCCATAAATGGACAGAATATAATTGTGGGTTAAAAGGTACTGATTACAGAGTTCTCTAGCTCAAGCTTAACATTACACCTACACCTGAAAGAGTGAAAATAATGCTTCCTCATTTCTCTGATGGTTCTAATGCAACAAATATACTCTGCCGTCTCCTGTCAATGGTGATTTTAATATTCTTTTTAATATATAAATTATTATTTTGTGAATGACTATAAGTAGAAACATCTATAACTGAACTATAACTGAAATATTCATATGGCGATTTGATTTAAAAAATTAAAATTTAAAAAATTTGATTGATTGATCAGTTTTTAATGGATTCAATGTTTTTCATTGTCTAATTGCTCCAAAATATCACAGAGTCCCAACCACAGAGAGTGTCGGCAGCTATTGACGTGCTGTGTCTGTAGCTGATCCATAGTGTGATGGGATTCCTTTTTCAATAAATGTTTAGGAACATAAATAAACAGACACAAAGTCCTATTATGTTTTAACATCAACCAAAATATAAAGATAGAAAAAACAAAAAAAGAAACCTCTTGTTGTGATGATAATAGGTTCAGTAAAGTTTCTTTTTTTATCCCTTTTTTTGCTGTTTTTAGAACTTTTCTTTTTTCGTTCTGCCTTCCTTTCATTTTCCATTTCCTTCCTGGGTTAATCTTAGGCTATGAAATGCAGCAGTTGTTTGCCGGGTTTTCTCCTTTCACACCGCCCAGCATACAGAGAATCATCAGAGCCAGAGTGTTTTCTTTGCATGACCATGACTGATTTTATAAACTAAAATATAATTTATAGATCTGGCAGAATTCTGCAGTTTGTGGTAGATTGTGAATGTTTGATATCACGTTGGCAGATTTTAAAACACAAACAAGCAATGATGGAGATGTGAGCTTTCAGAATCTGTGTTCCATTATAAATGCAACGTGAGGGTTTTGGCATGTTTGTTGCATGAAGAGGAACTGCGGAAAGACAGCTGTATATAATCACGATACTGTAATGAATCTCAGCTGATAATAATATTAATTAAACTGTTATCCAGAACATAATAAACCCAACCCTGAGCTGAAAATGTATTTCTAGCTAATTGTTACATTTTTGGTAGAGCAGGAGAGGGTTAAACCCCTAAAATTGTTTGCTGTTTGCACCCCACTAAGGACATTTTTCTTTGCTTCCCATTATTATTATTGCTAAACAGTATTTATATAGCGCCAACATATTACACAGCGCTATACAATAAATAGGGGTTTCAAATGACAGATACAGACTGTGACACAGGAGGAGGAGAGGAACCTGCCCCGAAGAGCTTGCAATCCAGGAGTATCTTAAAGATGCAACAAGAAATAAAGACTCTCTAAATCTGTCTAGAAAGTGCCCCCATTGGAGGATGTTCCCTCATCTATTGCTTACTATTGCTTGCTATGTTGGGTACAACTTAGAATGTTGGCTTTCCCCTCACCTAGTGACCTAATAACAGTGCTCACCAGAACAAATAAAGTGATGAATCTCACAGAGCTTACAGACCGCAATCAAACCCTGACAGAAAATCTAACCCTTCCCTTATTTATCTAAACCTAAGAAAACATTTTTTCTTTTTTGCACTTTAATATTAACCTCCAAAAGTCACTTTTATTGTAAAAGTTACCCAGCCACAAACATCTCCTCTCACCCCAACTAATGTCATTTAAAAATCATTTTCAATATTTTAAAATCTGCAACTTAAAATAAAGTTATTCCCAGGACTGAGGACCCAGACACAGGAGAAGCTGCGAGACAATTTGTGTCAATTGGGTAATGCTGTATTGGAAATTGTCCATAGGAGGGACTCTCCTTATTTCGAGGGTTGCTCTGTGCCGGGTCTTCTGTGTTCAGTTCTTTGTACCGGATTTATCGAGCCGGCACAGCCATGGTTTAAAAAGCACCTTTGGAGGGTTGACCATGATGGACAACCTGTCCCCCAGATGATGAATTCCACCCTGCAGGATGGTAATAATATTGAGGTGAAATATGTTTTAAGGTGGAATAAAACATCTGCTGTTTACAGCACCATAATGGTTGCTGCCGTGTGATTGAAGTCCGCACAGAGAAGGGAAGATGGTATCCCCTAAAGGGGGTAGGAGAAACCTGCAAGAGGCAGATGGTGAATCCTGCGGAGGGATGGTGGAGTCATCATTGTTAGGGCTGATAAGATGGAGTGCAGAGCGTCTGGAATCTCAATTAAGATTTCTGAGCGGGAGATCTGATCAGTGCCATTGTCCCAGTCAGTGCTGCTGACCGTGTACAATGTTCTGAAAGCTGGCCAACCCAAGGGGCTTCTTGCAGGGGTTGTTTTATGTCTGTGAAGGTTCTCATGTATCCAGGTCATGGTTTAGCCAGTAATAAATCACATTCATCTGGACGTGATGACGTTTCACAGCTCATCCATATGGCATCTTCAGACCTATTGAGAGTCGGAGAACAAAACTCAGGATTTCTATCCATACCCATCATCCAATCACCATAGGAGGTGTCAGGGCATCTTCTGATTGTCCAATAAAAGGGTGGCCAGATGTGGAGTTATGGTTCTTATTTTACATTTATTAATTTCCCTCTCGGCAGGTAAAGATAAATGTTTTGTGTGGACTATTAAAATTTATAGCTTTATATTCCTCCCAGCTAGTCGTACAAGGACAGGTCTGCACTTGGAGAAAGGCAACATCCTCCCATGATGCAGTTGTAGGTCGGTGTATGGTATGGCTTTATGTTTTCTTTTGTTTTTATGTTTATGCTTTGTGGAGGTCTCTCTACAACCCAGGCCATACATGACAAGCTCTATGGGAACTGAACCATCTCATATGGTAGGCTCTATGGAAACTAGGCCATTCAACATGGTGGTGTCTGCAAATTGGGCCATCATAAGGCAGTCTCAAAGAAATAGACCTCCTCTACTGCAGTTTGCGTGGGAACTTTGCTCACATATTTGCCTCTGTTGGACCAGGCAACTCTTTGATGTCAGCCCTCTAGGAACTGGGCCATCTCATATGGCGTTCTCTCTAGGCAGTGGTTGGTGTCACATGGTAGTCTCTATACGACTGGGTTACCTCATGTAGCAGTCTCTGAGTTCTAGCTCACATATCTTTGTCCATACTGCATGTCTATCTCTTTCGGATAATGCATTTGAAACATGTAGGTGAAAGAAGCTGGTTTGTTGCTTCGGTATGAAAATCGGTTCATACTGTAGAGTACAATTACGCTGATTAGGCACTAACAGTTCTCAGATGAGTACTGAATGGTACAAAAGAGCCACAATAAATGATTCATAGCCCTCTATTTTAAAGAAGGAATCCAAAAACAGCCCACCATGTTTCGGGTTCTACAAGGTTCTCTCTTCATCTAGGCTTACACTGCTTGGTTGAATGGAATATTTAATGTTAAAGGTTTAATTTGAGCGTGCCAAAATTATTCTTCATCGGTTGTTTCCTGAAACTTGTCATTTCTTGGTGGTGTAGACATCTGGTATGTAGTCACACATTCCTCGCCGTTATCATCTCCCCCCCCCCCATATAACCATTTAATGACTTTTTATGAAGTGTCACACATCCAGACATTTAATAGTATTTGAGGTTGAATAACAGGAATTTTCAGCGCTGTGCATGCAGTGCTGCACCTTCATACATTGACTGAATGACATAATCAGATCCTCATTGTACGGCGAGCAGCTCCTGACTGTCTGGAAATGATTTGTATTTGATGTGACAATTTTCTCTCTGTACTCGGCTATTAAGTTTTTTTCCTTCTTCCTCTCTTTATCATTTTCTATTTTCTGCATTTCGTCAGTTTGTGGCGTGCAGAATGTATTCATCGTCCATTATCCCCGTCATCCCCCTGGACGCACAGCGGCTTGTTGTGTGCACCTGACACCGGTCTAACAGTTTAATAAGTGATCGCCAGCATGCACCAGGCGGGAAGATACAATGCAGCCTTCATTCGGGAAGAACATGATGCTCCTAAATCCTGAATTTGTCCTGAGAAAATATTATCGGTATTCGGCAGCTGGGCCACAACGGAGAATGACATTAAAGTGGCTATAATGGCCGATTCATGTCACCGGATGATGGCACGTCTGACCTTCCTTTGGCCCTGAGAGAAATTAAAGCCAATCCACTTTTTTTGTTGAAGAGGAGAAAAACTGGGCAGCAGAAAAGGCATCGGTATCGGGGTGACATATAGGGGTCATTTGGAAGAGGAATGCGTCTTTTGGGCTTAGTGGAAGAGATCGTTTTTCTTGTGCAATAAGGATATTGCAGATCTAATGGAACTGCTGAGAAAAGGACGATGGGCTAATATGGAGCACAAAACGGCCTTAACATACCTAAAGCAATAGCCAGACCATCCTCCGTGCACTGCCTCATCTGTTTAACCCTCCCCTCCATTTCAACCTCCTTCAATCGACTTTTACAAGTGAATTCCAAAATATCGGACAGTTTTGGGTCATCAAATCCTCTGCTGCATTTACATTGCATGTGGAGGTGTCTCTGGGGGCTCATGAAGGTCTTCCAGGACAAATTATTGAAATTCCTTACATTTTGCTCACAATTCTGCAGCCATTTTAAAGTAAAGCGTGGTCACCACATTGAATCTGGTGCTTGTATTAAATATAGTATTACATTGCATTATTACCAGTGGTTCCAATTATCTCTACTGGATTTATTTTATGTTATGGAGAATCTAACAGGATCAAGTGAAACACATAAGTATGGGCGTGGATTCCCATTAGGGGTGGGAACACACAAAGGTGCGCAGTGTCTCTCCTTGGGGGTGGGCATACACCAATGTAACCAGGGACGCCTAAAACTCCAGGTGAAAGGGAACAGTGAAGGGAATTATGGAAGGGCCATCTTACTTTTGGGGCTCAGACAGACCATACTCCACCTCATATTGAAATATCAATTGTATTGAGCAATCTGCGTACTCTAATTTTCAACTCGTCACTTAAAACATTTTGTGAAATTGGATCCAGGAGGCTTGGTTGTTGATCAGACGGTGCACATGGTCATTGTAGCTGTTTAGCACTTTCACACATTGAGATGAATGGATGAAAAAAAGAGCACAAAGTGACCCCAGATTGACCCTGACTTCTCCCTATAGGATATTGTACAATCAGATTGTATAGTGTGTGTGTTCTCCCAGGGAAATCACTTGTTTGTGACTTTTTTATTTTACAAACTTAACATTGAAAAAACTCTGACCAATAAAATGCGTCTTGTGAAAAGATTTGTGCTCGGTCATTCCATCTGTATTTGCCCTACCCCTATTGTAAGCCTTTGTTTCTTGCAGCCAGTTAGCCGCCTTTCCTCATTTCTGGAATTTTAATTTAGGATTTTTTTTGCGTCGTCTTCCATTAATCCTACAAACCTGGAGAATTCCTAAAACGAAAAAATAAATTAATATTTGTGTCACCTCATGCATGTGTGTTTTTGCATTGTGTGTTGGGACTGTCGAGACTGCGTTCTTTGCGGACATAAATAAAATTTTACAAATTGCTCTGTCTGTACAAATGCGTCTTACAAAGCCAACTTCGTCATTATCCCCCCCCTTCCCCGTCCTTCTCTTGGGGGTCTGCCTGTCCCTTGTCTCCAGAACACAGCCAGGGATAAATAAGCTTTCATGGAGGGTTTTGGCGGCCCAGGGCGTCCTTTAAAAAAAAAAATTATGCATGGGCAGTTAATGAAGGCCGCTGGCCCTATTCTTGTCTGTGAATGCACATGACAAGGATGAATGGCGGGCCGGGGCAGAATAGAAGCGTTAACCCCCCCATCTCACAAGCCTGGGCTGGTAACGGATGGCTCTGCGCTTCTATGGGGAATTCTCCAGAGTTTTATGGGTTAAACAATCGCCCAGCGTCGGAGGGAATTTGAATTTTTTCGTTTTCCCTATAAAGACCTTTCCAGAGCTTCAGGATTGTCGGAGCCCCCGGCTGCAGCCCACTGCCTGTAAGGTAATTGCAGATTTTGGCTAAAATTTTACTGCAATGTTTGTAGAACGGATGTTTGTGCTTCTGAGTTCTATGACACTCAGCTCAGCTCTGTTGACTCAGACAATGCGATGTTTGTGTGTCACCATGCGGGGTATTAACTTTTCAGCTGTTGTTGTTGTATTGCTTTAAATCCTCCCTGAGATTAGAGTGTTTGTATGCCGGATTGGTATTTGAATGTGAGTTTTACATGCTGGATTGTACCGGTGGGCCGAACGTGGGGGGGGGGGGGGGGGAGCACAGCAAACTTTCCTCATATCCCATTTATAAATAAATGTCACTAAAGCCAGCAATGAAAATGTCATCACCTGCAGGACGGGCACAGGAACTAAATCTCACTCTTAACAGACCTGAAAATTATTCCTCTCCCCTCGTTTGTTATGCCGAGAAATAATGTGCCAGACGGGCGGCCAATAAATGCCGACAAATATAATCAGCGATGTTTTCCCAACGCAAATGTGAAAGTTTCACAACATTTGCAGCCAGGCAGATGAAACTCCGAGCCGCCCGGAAGTTTATTTTTAATACAGATATTTGTTTTGCGGTGATGAGTTTGAATAATAATAATAATAATAAAGATGAATATTGAACTTTTTGCTCTTCGTTAGGAGGCGCGGGGGCTGCAGAGGTGACTCCATGCGTTATGCATTTTCATTCTCCCTGCGTTGTCAAATGTTTGCAAAATTTTTCATGGGTAAAAAAATAAAAATAAAGTCTCGTTAGCAAGCGGCCGTGACCTCAGAAATGGAAATTCAGTTTGTGTCTCCTGCATGGAAATCGCCGCCTGGAAGCCTGAGGGCAACTTTGTTTGTACCGGGCAATTGCAGCTGATTTCTGGGAACTTAAAAAAAAAATGAATATTTGCTGCCTCAAGCAGAACTAAAAATTGCGTTCATTGCAGAGGGGACAGACAATGGCACATTGTGCAATAAAACAAACTTACCTGCTTGGTCACATGCTCAGCTGAGTGTACGATCCCTGCATAGCTGGGTCGTGGGGTTGAATAAGATCCTGCGTGCATGCGCGGGAGTTATATCATTCCGGCCTGGCCAATCAGGGCGGCCAAAGATCCCAAACCTAGAAGAGGACTGGATAAAGATGGTGACATTGGTAATTGAGTGGAGAGAGGTGAGTTCACCCAATATATAATGCATGGAAACCCAATCACTTCTGGTATGTTGATATCACATCCAATCTTTGCAAATCTGCAGCTGCCATTACAGTGATCCTGCCCTTCAGATCTTCAGATCATCCATCAGGCACTTCCTGTTATAAGGTGACAACACTCTGGTACTGTCTCCCAAAGTTAATGTTGTTTTTTCTGGTTGCCCTTAGCACAAGGGGGATGTTGGGAAACAGCTGCACGAACCATAGATTTCACCTGAGGCGATGAACTGCAGTTTTTCAACAACTATGCAGTGAAAATCTGACATCTGAAGGTTGCATCTAAAGCCTAATACCAAGGCGTGATTCTAACTGTATGAGATGATTGGTCCTGGATTCTGGCGTCTGTACGGTATCATTGTTTTGGCCATCACTGTACACCTGATTTTCGGTGACAAATGTTGAGGGTCTGTAGAGCCTATAAAACTTCATAAATTATCCTGACAACAGGGTGACAACATGAGATTTACTGCAGAACCAACCATGGGACGGGAAGTAGAAAAGTAACCAATCTACTGGCAGGATCAACAGGTAATTATCTATGTTACAGAGGTAACAGTTACGTTGTGTTGTGATTGGTTGCTGCTGGTCTGTAGACTTTTGTTCTTCACCTTAACCCCCCCCCGCCCGTGTCTGCATACAATACTCCGCACACAATTGTGTCTGTGCTGTGCAGTTAATTGCCTCAGAAATTGCACCCAGATGTTGCTGAACACATAGACTGCAGATTGTTTGCAGAACTCAAATCTTCTCATGCCGCCTTTTATATGTTAATGTTGTGTGTGGTGACCTGCAGATGTGTCTGGGGTCCTCTGATCATCACCGCCGCTGATTGAAGTCTCCCAAAGAACTGCGGATAGTTAAAGGGGCGACGTCTGGATGTGTACCAGATGGAAGCTCATATTGGCAGCGGAAGGATCTGAGTGATGCCGCCAGTAATCTCGCATTACACACCGCTCGCCCAGTCCTCAAATCTGCACTTTAGTGTTGACACTATTTTTACAGGAAAGGGTTTTTTTTCCACTGTGTTGCTGTCCACGACGCATTTAATGCTTCAAACGATTTTCTGGATTTCTCATGCTGCGGCCATTCTGGGCGGACAACTAATAGAGGACATTTAGGGCTCCAATACAAATACTAATACAAAACAACACACAATACATGCATTGCTGCTCTGCATGGCCATTCTTTGGTAATGCGACCCAAATTCACCAAAGAAACTCTCAGCAATTCACGTCCGTACATTCAGAATGCATTATGTGTGCGCTGCATTTGGCAGTGCATGACTGCAGCTCAACACAAACACCAATGCATTTATTAAAATTCACACATTGTTAAAGTGTACACAAGTCTTTAGTATCGGAAATAATTGCTATTTAAAAAATAAAAATGCAGTTTTCATCTTGTTGGTGGTGACAACGGTGGCAGCTGAAATGGCTACTTGTGGTCTTCATTGGAAATCAGAGAGACAACGCAGAGCGCATCAGGAGAAAGCAACAGAATGTTGTCACCCTATAACAGGAAACACCTGAACAGAGATCTACATGGCAGGATCACCAGGGATCAGTTTAATGAAAGCTGCAGATTTGTATTGAGAACAATTTTTAATATAACATTCACATGTCAGAGCACTGATAGAATTTGATTGATTGATGAGGGAAAGTCTCAAAGTTGTGTGAATGTTACAGGCGCAGATCGTCACTTCCAGGGCCCGTCATGGATCTCAGCGTGTCTGTGTTGCTGCAATTCCTGAATTTTCTCCGCTGCTCAGCCGTAAATTGTAAAAATTGGCGTCGGAGAGCATCGTGTTTTTCCTTCAGTTATCTGCGGTGTAGAGAATCGTATGAAATCTGTTTTCACACTGCTCATTATCTGTTATATCAAACATATGTCATGCTTCCCTCCCGGAGAAACAAATATTTGTCTGCAGGAACAAATATCTCATCTCCCAGATCAACAAACCCCGAAAACTTTGCAGATCTGCAGGGAGACAACTGTACAGTCACCTGGGGAGAATAGAAAAATCTGCTCCCCCCAGCTTTCCCATCTTCAAATCTGCCCTCATGCCTCCCCTCCATTAAATCTGCCCTCCAGCCTCCCCTTTAGTGTTGCACCATTGCTCCGGCTCCTCTCCTGGACTGAAATTCCCTACTGTGATACCACTGCACACTGTGATCTTCTCACAATGAACATTAGAAGCTGCAGCAAGTCAGATAGACTTCCCCTCATTTCCTGATTGTAGGACATCCAGCTTTATTTAGCCCCTCCCTCTCCAGCCTTCCCTGGCTCCACTCCTTTATTGGAATTCAGTTCTTTCCATCATGGAGCTCAGCATTACATGTGGGTGTTACCTATGGTGGTCTATATGCAAATACAGGCTGCCTAGGACCGCCTATACCTCCAGACTGCCATCCACTAATTAAGGAATGTTAAACTTTTGTATAACTCCTCCCTAGAGCCCCCCCCCCCCACTGCTTGTATCAAGGTGAAGGCAATTGGGAGGAGGATGCTGTAATGATTTCAGGCTCCTCCCACCAGCCACAATCTGCCTGCATAACTTAGAGAAGCGCAGAGTCACAGTGATGACATCACTGGGGATACAATAAAGTAATGAAAACAGAAAATTTTATTTCTGCAGTTTCCTTAGCAGGTGGATGATAGGGAGGAGAGGAAGGAAAATATTGTTTCCCATTTTTCCAGTTTTCCACCAGTCCTTCTCCACTCACCAGTGCTGCAGCTGATAGATGACTGTTGTTGGGGGAAATGCATGGAGAGAGATGACACTATTCAGCCTCGGGCCCCTCGCTCCTCATGTAATGAATACAATAATTATCTTTGTTTTTTCCCCTATCTCACATAAACATTCACAATGGATTTTTTTTAATGAATAAACAAAGCTGGAAATAAAGGCATCCCCAAATACCAGCCAATCAGAGCCGGAGATTAACCCCTTCTTGCCTGGTGTGCGGCTCAGATCCACAGTGGTAATCTCAATCTGTGGGTGTGGTTTACACCTGGCTGCTTTTTTCGCTGTTCTAATTGGTCAATTTATATTGATTTGCACAGAATAAGGATATTGTATGACAGGGCTGTCAGGGGGTGCAGATTGTAAAGTGAGCCAGACATGATTTTATTGGCTACCCAACCTGCTATGGGTGAGGAGACTGAGGAAATGCTTCCTTCAACTTGCAGCAGACTGATGACATCATTTCAGCCTAGGCGCTGAATTGAGCTCCAAGATGGCTTTTTAATGGTAGAATTTTTTCTGAGCGATGATCCCGCCGCAGTATCTGGTGATACGTCAGGCATTGTTTTTTTCCTGATGTCATTGCGGTATTCCCTGTCAGGTGATCGACGTTGATCCTGACATGCGGGATGCAGAATTGTTCCCCCTCTTTATGTATCCGTGGCCGGGAGCTGAATTATTAATCGGTAAGGAATGTGTCCATATTGTCTTTTCTCGCTGTTGTTGTGGTGAATAAAGTGAGTTTAAAGCAAACGGTAGTGAAAGATTTATGCGCTGGTGCAGCGCTGGGAGCCCATCCCCTGATATAACCGGCGCTGACTGATGGTTATTTATGAAGTTTTCTCTTTGTGGAGAAAAGTATGAATACACCGATGATGAATAATGGAGCAGCCAATGATCTATTCATACATTTCCCCAAAGGAGGAACTTGGACCCCCAGCATCGTAGGGGTCACATCGATAGGTGGGTGGGCAGAGGGGTACATAGACCGGGTGCCCCCTCATACAATGTCAGGGGGAGGCTGTGTCTATGTATCTATGGCAGTGCTGGGTGCACACAGGTGATTGGTCGATCATTATGACCTTCAGATGCCCATCATTCACCTCCATCGACAACGCTCACAGTAGGTCTGCAGATTCAATGTTTCCTTTTATCTGGAGGAAAGGAAAATTTGGAGATATAAAACAAATAAATGCAGCTCTGTAATCATTATTTTTTTAACCATTTTTTAAATAACAGTACTGGCATTCGACTTGGCATCAGCCTTGTACAGCAGAGCTCAGACTAAGGAAGGGCAGCATAAGGAACCAATCAGATGTGCTGCAGTGCAAAATGTATGATGGTAGCAGAGTGACACAGAGAATCCTGCCTTTATAAGAAATGTGTCCCCATTGGAAGATTTCCCCTCACCTCTTCCACCAGTGTCAGCTATAAAATGTTGGATTCCTATTAATTGTGGGCTTTGGATACACCTAAATAGACCCTGAGTAACCATAAAGGGTCCCTTTAAGATTGAATTACTAAAGTCTTAACTACCAATATAAAACTGAAAGAAAATAAAAGAAGTGTTTTACTTGCTGAAGGATTTGTCATTTTGTACAGCTAGCCTCTGAGTCTGATCTCCCCTCCTGACATTACATCCAGGACCTCCCCACAAGTGAAGCACACAGCCTGGTCCCGGACCCGCCCCAACCTGTCATTTGTTAGTGCATGGGCATCATTCTGCTGCGGTCCCTCCCAATGTTATTGGCCACTCCCCTTGTGCAGGCAACCAATAGCCAAAAATCTCCACCCATCTATTACAGACAGGATTATCTCCTCCGCCTGGAGTGGAGCTTTAATAAATAACACGGCTATGGACTTTGTACAGCGCTGCGTAATATGATGGCGCTATATAAATACTGAATAAAAATAATAATAGGGAACAATATTGTGTGCTGATCATTTTCCTGATTGCTTTAAAATTTCATTCAGCAGATGTCGAAGAATTTCTCTGTTTTGTTGCGTTTTTTGTTCATTTACCACAAGTGGCGCTTGACTCAGATCTGCACAATACAGGAAGTCCGATACATCTTCTCTGCAATAAATGATTGCGTGCACCAATTTCCCAGTAGCAAAACACCAGTAATTCCTCCGAGTTATTGAAATGACAACTAGCAGGAAATGGCACTGAAATAAATTGTCCATCATTGTATCTGTGTCACAGTGTGTGAGGGTGTACAACACCGCGGTGTATGTCAGAGCTATAATAATGTATAATAATAGTGTTTGACTGTGGGGGTGTTAGATTAGAGTGTCCTCTGTACAGAGACTGATGGGACTGGCCTGGTGTTCTCTGTACAGTGCTCCAGTATATGTTAGAGCTTTATAAATGTATAATACTAGTGTGTGAGTGTGGGGGGACATTGGAGTGTCAGCTCCTCTGTACAGAGACTGATGGGACTGGCTTTGTGTTCTCTGTACAACACTGTGGTATATGTCAGAGCTATAAAAATGTATATTAATATTGTGTGGCTGTGGGGGGACATTAGAGTGTCAGCTCCATTGCCAAAACTGACCGTTTCCATGTTCTTTGTAGAGATCTGCAGGTTGTATGATGATTGATTGTCTATGTGACACCACTGGGGGATATTGATTGATGATAAATAGTCTGTGGCAGGAGATGACCCCCATGCATGCACAAGGTGACCACACTTCCCTAACTCAGGATCGGTTGTCACCTACTCGCTGTCATTCCTCCTCTCTCAGGTGTGATGTGCGGCTCCCAGATGTCAGATCACTGTCTCCATAATCGTTATCGTCTTTTCAGTCTCCGTGTTTATTTGTGACGCCGTCTGGCGGGATGCGTTGCAGCGTCTTAGTGTGTAATTCTCTCGTAAAGCTGCACCTGGTAATCAGATGCCATAAAATCATCACTCCGGAGATACTTCTATTCTTACAAGGCTGGGAACAATGCCCAACAAATGTTACACAGAACAGCCAATCAAAACTCTTCATTCTGATCAGAGCGAAATTCTGATTGGCTGCTTTGAGTAGTAGCAATTTCCCATCTTTATGGTCTGTGGGCCCTGAGGAAGTACAGACAGCCAGTTGAGGTAAAGTTTCTGGTCAGCAGTACAAATACAGAACATTGGAGGGACAAATTCTGATTGGCAAAGATATGCAAAGATTGATTGGAGCCAGTAATGGGTTGGAAGGATTTGATATTTGATTTTTTTTCTGGGTGTCACCAATGAGAAATGATCTGAGGATTTGGTAATTTCCTAGTCCCAGGAAATGAAAGGACAACGTGTCAGTTGATCATGGCAGTAAACACAAGATCACATGACCCAATATAAGGGCTTCTTTGGCTATAGACAGGCATGGAGAAGAGCTGTGGGAGGGGCAAAGCAGTCCCACCCTGCAGGAGAGGGCTGAGACAGGACCAGCCATCCTGCACGAGGACATAGAACAGCAGTGACCGGTCTGTATTACAGCTCAGGTAAGCAACCAAGTCCTGCAGCTGCTGCAATATGGCAGGTGATAGTGAAGGTCACAGAGTCTACACACTATTCTCTGTATGAGATGGAATCCACGGCCGAGACAGAGCAGTGAAACTTAGAACACAATGACACTCTATGCGCTGATTCATCATTCTGCATGGACAGGTCAGGTGTGCTGAGTTGTGTGTTTGGCATGCTGAAGTGACACACAGTGATTGATGGACCATTTCAGAATGCCTTAAAGGGGAACTCTGTGTTGGTTACATGGCAACAAAGGTCACTTACATTTGGCAGCAGATTGGATGGGTCTGTATGGGACTAATTTAATAAGTCAACATTTTGCCTATTCTTTTGATATTTCTATATGGAGGTTAGGGTATCCCCCCCCCCACTCTGACATACTTGTCACTGAAAAGTGAGATCCGGATTCCCCTGCACTCCACATAATGTGATCACATTATGACTGATGGGGCAGGGGAATTCATTCCTGCACCCCCTGCACCTTTGGTGTGTGAGGCTAGGCAAGATCAACCTGTGTGAAAATCCTCTGTATATTATATGCACCATAGGGGTGGGGAGGTGCAATATGATGTATTCCCTAAAATGAATATAACCTCAAAATTGATCTTCTCTTATTGGCTCCCTTGTGATCACATAATTAAACTATTGGAAGCATTATTGGAAGCAACTATTGGAAGGAACAAGGGCGGTGTGACAGGTCCTCTTTATTGTCATGGCATAGTTCTGCCGGTCAGGATTACTCCATCCATGGACAGGAATTCCGAGATGTCGGATGTTGTCAGGTTGTATGAGTGAGGATCTGATTGAGGCGAGGGGGGAGGCGCTTTTCTGCCCCGGGGTGGGGGAAGCGGGGGCAGGATTACTGAATTTTATCTGCTAAATAAAAGAGAATTCCAGGAGCAGTTTGTATTTTTCTCAGATTTAGAATTTGATTTTCTCTCCGCACTTATTATAAAGGAGGAAAAAATTATTATTCAGTAAATGTATTATAATAGTGTGTGACTGTGGGGGGAAATAGGAGTGTCAGCTCCTCTGTACAATGACTGATGGGACTGGCTCAGTGTTCTCTGTACAGCACCATGGTATATGTCAGAGCTTTATACAGATCATTATACATATGATGCAGCGGACCAGGGGAATCATGTTGGAGGATTGCAATGGAAATTTTCACCTTCACAAACTTCCTGACATTTGGGTTCTGGCTTGGAGGAGGTTCATCTAGAGACGGCACAGTGGATGTATCGGCGCCGGTAAAGGTTGCGATGTTCAAACTTGTTCTTGTTTAAAGTTCAATTCCAGCTGGAAAGTGTACTATTTTTATAAAGTGGACCTGTCATCAGAGGCTGCTTGTGCATTTAATATGGGGACTTGGGAAACTTCTGCACATTTCACATGCAGGGTTGCAGATGGCAAAGCTGCTCAGCACCGGTTATTTGTTGGTCTCTGCGATGGTCTTTCATTTCAAGTCCGATGAATGTTTCATTTTAGTATTTATTGAATCGCAGTTATGATGCGGATTGCATTGTATGCGATGACAATATGTGATATGCAGCGCTGTCTGTAGAAGCTGACGAGACTGGTGAGACTCACAGACATTCCGTTGATTAATATTTTATGTTCTTATTTTTTAGAGAATTTGGGATTTTGAAAAAAAAGAAAATGGAAAATATAAAGGGAAACGACAAAAAGGAGTGCAGATTGCGTGAATCTTTCATGTGGGGTCTCATTTGTTTGGGAAGTTTTCTGAAGATTGGGCGGGGGGGATATTACAGAAATGATCAAAAATTTTCATTTATTGGATTGTTACTGAACCCAAAACTAAAAACCACATCTTTGGAATGTTGTGACCCAAGGACAGGACTACAGAATGCCTCCCTCTTTTCTGATTTCCATAACATTGGGAGGATTCTGTATCCTCAGAGAGAGCTGAAAGCAATGTTATGCAGCACAGGAAGTTATCAGCCCACAGGATTTCTGACAGAACCAACCAGAATTTTATTCCACTTTATTGAACAGATATTATAAAACTCTTCCAGTGGGATATTTATCAGACAGAAGGTAGCCAATAGGTGGCCATGGTTGGGTTTCCATCCAATAACAGAAGTCATTTTAATGCATATAAAATTATTTGTATAATTTCTATGTAATTCTTGTCCGTCACCTTTCCTCTTCTCACCTTTATTTTTCCTTTTCCAGGTTTTACCCCAGATAGACCCCCGGCTGCCTCCCGCCATGTCCCGGTTATGGTTGCTGTCCTTCTCATTACCGACCATCTCCATCCTCCTGCTTCACCTTTCCCCACCACAAGTGGGGGCCAAGGACCAAGAGACGGACGATCAATGCCAGAGGAGGGAGCACCCCATCCTCAGCTTCCCAGGTGAGTCCCCGCCCCGTAAGCGTAATGTAGACGTGGTCATTGCTGACCTCCTGAAACTACAATCTGACTGGCTGTCTCTGACTTTCAAAGTTACAGACATAGAATAAGCATGCAGCCAGTGAAATCTGATGAAAATCAACACCCCCAATCTGCAGAATGGTTTGGAATTGGTGACAGGAAATCATCACTGGAAGAGATCAGCCATGGCAGCCTCTATTCTTAGGGCCAATTATTGGAAATCAAATAGAGGTGCTTGACATGTGCCCACCCCCAACACTGACACCTGATAAGGGGGTACGTCCACATACAGCACCTGGTTTTGTAGAATTCTTCCATATGAGTCCCTGGGAACTCACAATTGGTCAATGTTCTGTGTTTGATATTTCTTTGTTGATGCTAAACGCAGCTTCTTTTCCATTTTGTTTCCTGTTTACCCTTTGAGAAAAAATAAAAATTTTGCAGCAAATTTCTGCTGGAATCAGCAAACATCACTTGTTTAGAAATGCAATCAGAGCTCAGATATAGAATACAGAATCATAGTGCTGGGGATCAGCACTGACAGCCAATCAGTCTCTGCTCCATGCACATGTGGAGGGTGTGTAACTTATTGGTGTGTTGCCGCTCCTTTATTGTCCAATCAGCAGTTCAAGGGGCGGATACAGGACACCACTTCCTGTAGCAGAAGAATTGGTGGTGATCAGTCTGTTCAGGGAACCCCTCCCTATGATTACTATATCCACAGCTCACAGTACATTAGTGTGATGGTCAGTGGGAAGAATGCCTCTTACATTGCTGGCCAAAAGGAAGAATGTCACCATTACAGATAGCTAAGAGTATCATTGTCACTTAAACTGGCCTGGAAGGCACAAACTGCTCATTGCTCAAGGAACCTCTAGCACCCCGTTGAGGAACCCTGGGTGAGAAACACTGCTCTAATGCATGAAATGCCCACAGTGCTCCTGGTAGCTGGAGATCATGTGACCTTTGCTTAGGTTTTTTTGTCACATGATGTATGATCATTATACCGATCTCTTCTCCTACTGATGTCGGTTGTCACCGATGTCTACATTTCATGCTCTCCTCTTCATTAGTGAGCCCGCTATGCGGAATGTTACCGCCACAAATTTATTTCATCACCGAGATGAGTTCTCTGAGATTTCTCGATTACAAATGAAAACATCAAAATCGGAGCGTGCCGTCATTATTATTCCATCCCGTAATGAGAGACCTGACCGGCGCAGCTCTCATTTCATGAAAACCCAACGACTTTATTTACTGTAACACCAAATTATCCGCTAAATGATTAAACTGGAGAGACGGCGAAACCGAAATCCTGACCTGCTTCTGTAATGAAGAATTAGAGCAATCAGTGGAATTGTGTAACCAGAACCCGCTCTGCCCCCAACTGAATGACTGGAATATAGAATAGCCGGGCGTGTGCCGAGAGCCAGAACTTCTATAACCAAATATAGCTTTGACATATACCGAAGGGCTTTACAGGGAACACTGGGCCAGTCTCATCAGTCTCTGTACCAGAGGAGCTGACACTCTGATGTTCCCCCAGAGTCACACACTATTATTATTCATTTATATAGCTCTGACATATACCACAGTACTGTACAGAGAACACTGAGCCAGTCCCATCGGTCTCTGTACAGAGGAGCTGACACTCTAATGTCCCCCCACAGTCACACACTAATATTATACATTTTTAGAGTTCTGACATATACTGGAGCACTGTACAAAAAACACCCCCATCCTAAACACATGCCCATTCACACACACATGTACACCCTGCTCTGCCCTTGCTCGGTAAACCAATGGCACCTCCATTTAATTGCTGTTCTGGAGGGATCAGTGACCTCGGTGTCGGATATTGGCGCACTCACCGCCTGGCAGGATCTGGTGCGGATATAATCCCGGCTCTGATTGATCACATATGCAGTGAGGGTTCCAGCTCCTTTGTTCTCCCTCCATCCCAGTAATATGAACTTGTGCTGGAAACAAAAACCATTAACGTTTTATAGCTGACGCTGTGGCTGGACACATACCTCTCTCCATCGCCCAATTCCATTAAATGCATCACAAAGGATCTCTGTTCAGAACACAAAGTGTTAGTGGAGACACAATGGCGGCTGCTCAGTGCGTCCATATTGTGTGCTAAGATGACCTGGGGGATTCCTGAAAATATATGTGCAATTAGAGTGTAAGCTCTGCTGGCAACCCTAATAATATTCATCAATCTACTGAGGAGTTTTATATATTGAGATGATAAACTTTGTACACTGGAGTCACCTGCAGAATAAAAAATCTCAGCTTGGGCAAAGTGCTGATTGGAGCTCAAATCCAATGTCCCCACCATAGTCACAGTCTAATGTCCTCACCATAGTCACAGTCTAATGTCCCCACCATAGTCACAGTCTAATGTCCTCACCATAGTCACAGTCTAATGTCCGGGGGGGGGGGCAGTTTGTGGATAATTTAGGGTCAGATATTGTTTAGCAATTTTCTAGCCTTATAAATTGCACTGAACCTTGTGTTGTTGCACCATAAACATTTAATGACCCCTTTGTGTCCCTGGGGGCTGCTTCCACTGACTTTTGCCCCCTCTTGTTGGTGTTCCCTGTGTTTTCGGAGTCATTATCACTAATTTGGATCCCCATTAGGCCGGTGAATGATTTTTCAGCCCCCGGTACTGAGTTGCCTCTCTCCAATCAATGATTTGCACTCTGTAATGTCCCCTCCTGGTTCCCCTCCTTTTCTTTCCCCCCTTTTATTAGGAGGACATAAAGAGGCTGAGAGTTCTGTATTTCTCTCTCTGAGAGTTCTGGAGGTGAAAGGAGTAATCTTTTAATGACCTTTTCAAACATTTTTCCCAGGAGGCTGCGCTGAGTGTATTGGCCGCCCTCCTAGAGGGATTTATCTTCACTACTGACCTTTGTCGGCCGAACACCTAATTACATCTCAATGTGTCGGCCTTAAAGGAGACGTCTGATTGCTCCCACTGCTGCCTTCTACAGGGATTGCTGGTTGGAGGATGATAGGGGTCTTGGAGGAAGTGCATCGCATTTTAGTGCATCGCAATGCACATTTTGCCTTATGGTGATAAAAATGCTGCAGAATGAGTGGGCTGCTTATCACAACACGTTATGGCAAAAAATACTGCACCTTTATATGCAATCAAATATGCACAGAAATGCAGCTGAAAGTCCTGATTGGGCTCTAAAGCCCTTATTCGCCTTTGTGCATTGTGCCAATGTGCATTATTGCTGCTTAATATTTGTGATGAACTGTAAATGCAGTACTATCACCCAAAATCTCCATGCACCATTTTTTTTTTTGCAGATGCAGGGTGCAATGAGCGCATTAAAAGGGTTTCTTTAGAGTGCATGCACCACAATTCACCAGCGATGTCATAATACACGTTTTGCTTCACGCTCTGGACGTCACCAGATATAACATCGCTCTCACAGTATGATGATCTGGGAATTCAGAGAGTGTTTTAGGGTGAGCTGTTCATCTGACTCTCTCTGAACTCTGTGACTCATCCAGAAATATTCCTCCTCTTTCTCACAGGGTGTAATGAAGCATCAGATGCTCAGTGATGTCCGCCTCTGTGTTTGGCTGCGGGTCTCACACTGATATATCTGGATTATTGCGTTATTTTTCTGGATTTCAAAATGTCAGAGAGTGCGAGGCGTAAAACGCTGCTTCCAATGATGTGATGCAATTGATTACTGGGGGACGCTGTGGTGGGCTGTGGGGTGTGTGTTTTGGGGGTAATAACGCTGTTACTGCTGGGCAGATTTAATGCATTTATTAAAAAAGTCCAAAGCTGCAAATAGATTTCCCCAGAATGGGTGACAACATGAATAACACTGATTGTGTACACTGATCACATGATTGTGCTTCAGTCATCCTTCCCACAGTGCAAATATCATACACAAACCTAATACCCAGAAATAATTGCAAATAATCACCGAGAGCGCCCACTAGTGTCTCATCTCCTAATCTCTATAATCAATTAAGGCAAGGATGAAAAAATGAAAAAGGTAAAAAAGGTGCAGAAATGGTACAAGAAATGTATTATATAGACTGATCTTTATATCGATGTATAAATGTAAGGTTAATATATGCATGCAGGGAAGAAATGTTTCTATATAGATGAAAGCCTGTAATACCCAGCATAGACAGAAGGTCATTAAATAGATGGAAGGTCCAACAAATACTGCGGGTCTTTGTGTATTGTAGAAGGAATTTCATGATATACACGCACATATACACAAAAGGCCTTCATATAGCTGGAAGATCATTATGTGTAGATAGAAAGGTAATGATACACACATGGTGATGGAAGATCTATGATCACACATATACATGGAAGGTCCTCAGATAGCTGGAAGATCATTATGTGTGCATAGAGATGGAAGTTTGGTATACTCAGGGTGATACAAGATCTGTGATCACACATATAGATGGAGGGTTATTATATTATGCACAGAACACATGGCAGGTCATTATATATTAAATATATATAAAGCTGCATAGGTACCCCTTGCATGTGCTGCATATCTCTATGTATGAGATTTGTCCCCTGCAGTGATCTCATATAGACTGTGGGATCTGCAGATAATTTTGCAGCTTTTCACCTTAATTAAATCTCAGCTGAGCCTTCTTATCACTAAGAGGTGGCGTTTCCTCCTGGAAGAACTCTGTAAGCAGTGACCATGACACTTCCTGGTCCATCTGGGAAACCACCTTATATCTGTGGGTGCCTCCTGCACTGCAGAAACCATACTGGTCATAATGTTCAAGACTGGTTCATTGGTCTCTTTCATGGTTTTAAATTATCTCTGCAATAAATGGATTCGGTGGCAGTTTTAGGACCACAGAAAACAACAGAAATAACATTTTATGTTGTAACAGCCAATCAGATTTAGCACGTATTGCCTAATCTGTGCTGGAAAATGATACCTGGATTCTTATTGGTTGCTGTGGACGCTGCATTTTTGTAGTCGCATGTTCCCACATACTGGAGTCGTGCATTCCCATGTTACCATACAGCTGTACACTGTCAGATCAGCAATTACAGACTCGTCGCATGTTGACATTTCTTGTCACACTTTGTCACAACATGTCAGTTTCTGTACCGTTGCCATGGTGGTGACAGTGCGCCAGTTGCAGAGAAGTGTATGGACACCATTTTCCACCTTCTCTGGAGATCAAGAAACAGAACAGACACTACAAACTTATTTATAGAGATTTGTAGAATCTGAGCGTTCTAATCCTCTAGCGCTCTCCAGAGAAGTTGCAAAAAGAACTGCAAAAGAAATAGCGGGGTGCAGGGATTTCTGGGATAGGAGACTCAACCGGAGAGTAACTAAAGCTGAATCATTGGCAGTAAAGCGGCTAAAATAAATACCCGAGTCTGACTTCACAATGCACTATATAAGGATAAAGCAACAGGAGCCAATTGGGTGCTGGTAATAAATATTCATTCAGGAGCAGAGAGTTGACTTATTGGTGTGCTTCTCCTTCATTGTCCAATGGGCCAGCTAGGGGAGTAACATCTCATGTATATTAGCTTCCCTCTATGAAAAATGCCCGCCATCTCTAATCCATCCAACTGCGGAAAACTGAATTGATTTAATTTCACTTCTGCCTGCCCACTGGGGCCTTGTTCAGATACATTGAGGACTGTTACTACCTTAACAGCATGAGAGGTCAGTGCAACTAAAACAAAGAAAGTGATAAAAAAGAAACTGGCTCATCCCTCTGCTCTCTTTTCCTATAGGTGTACTTGTCTGTTAATTTGCTATCAGGCTATTGGGGTTCCAGTCCAGCCCCTCGCTTTCCCAGTCTGAGCTCTTTTGTACACAGATATCTACAGTCGCATTTATTTGTTGGGTAGACTTGCATCTTTAAGCAACGCAAATAGGGGTGG
>NC_092864.1:26153007-26164814 GCF_032062135.1 Pyxicephalus adspersus
AAGTGCAAAAAAAAATCAGCATAAACATATATGGGAAAATAAAAGTCACATGAAAAAAAATTCCCCCCATTGGAAAGGATGTATTTCCTGCAATTTAAGGTGAATAAAATTTTAATACAGTTTCGACATTTTGATCTACAGAAGAGAAATCACCGCAATATAATAATTATACTTTATTTGTAATGCTGACTGTTGATAGGCTGAAGGTGGGGCCTTGCTCCAAATCTTATGATCTGTGCACAGAGAAAATTTGAGTTCGTGAAATGTTGATGTCAGAAGTTGTTCTGTAGTGCAATCAACGTGCAGGAAAGCCATTATACAGAAAATGCCGCCATGTTTTATTCCGCTCTGTGCTCCCGCTAACTTCCTTTACAGCTGCTCCCTGTTCTGTAGTACGGCAGAAATATTACATTTAATGGTTGGCCTGGGCCGGCACAGCGCCCCTAACCTCCTAACGGCTTCCGGCGGCTGCCAGACTGGGGGAACAACACTGAGCTGCGGTCTGTTCTGCATACACAATTCAGCGGGCGGTGGACTGAACGGTCTGTGGTAGTTGTTTTGCCGCATTTCCGCAGAGATCGCTGTAAAAGGTGAATTTCGCCTTCGGACAGCAGCGCGGTCAGCTCTGAGAATAATATTTATTATCCCATAGATCCCGAAATATCGCTTGGCCTCCAGCAGCTGTCAGTCAAAGAAACAGTTTCGTGAGATGGAGCTGTCTGCAGCCATCCATCATCCATGGCTTCAATTGTTCCATCAGCCACAGTGGCTGATCTGAACCCACCTCCAAGGAACCCTAAAAATTGTTCTATCTGCAGATCAGGGAATGCTTTGTGATCAATAGGATTAAAGGTATAATTGAAAGGTGATGGTACCTTGGCATTTTCACAACCACTGGATTTTTAGGAATAGAAGTTAAAAAAAATCAAAAAAAGAAACATAGAACAAATAATATAATTGGCTAGAGAGTCAAACTATTACATTTGTAGCACCATCTTACACTCCTACACTGGTAGTCAATGGGAATATTACTCTCTTACATTGGTGGCCAGGAGGAAAATTAAACCTACGCGGGGGGGTATTATTATTATTATTACAACACAGTATTTTTTATAGCGCCAGCATATTACGCAGCGTTGTACAAAGTCCATAGTCATGTCACTAGCTGTCCCTCAAATTGTCTCAGAATGTAATGTCCCTACCAAAGTCATATATCTTTATTACAGTCAAAGGCCAATTTTGGGGGAAGCCAATAAACCTAACTGCATGTTTTTGGGTAAGGGGTTAAAATACTGCAGCCTAACATTGATGGGCAGTGGGAAGAATGTCTCATTACATTATTCGGCAGTGGGAAGAATACCTCCCTTTTATTGGTGATTGTTGATCAGTGGACAAACTGTTCCCAGTATATCTATGGATAATGGAAAGAAATCTACCCTTACTATGGTTGTCAGGGGGAAAATGCTCTCTTACATTTGTGGTCAGTAGGCTGAATGACCTTTACATGGGGTCCCAGGTATAGAATTCTCTTTACAGTGGTTGAAAGCGGGAGGAAAAATTCTGCTTTACATTGGTGGTCAGTGAGAATAATGCTCCTTACATTGATGGTCAGTGGGAAAAATGCCCTTACATTGGTGGTCAGGGGGAAGAAGGCTTCCTGAATTGGTGGACAGGAGCAGTAAGAATACCCCTTTATTTTGGTGGCCAGTAAGAGTAATGTCCCCTTTATGGGCAGCTTCAAAGACCATTGTTGTCAGTGGACATATTCCTCAGAGATGACAGGAGACTCAATGCCATTCCTATACCCGCCAGCGGCTCTGCCGAGTCACGTGACTATAGAGTCACCATCAGTCGACTGAATCGCAAGTGGCGGAGTGATGTGGGCCATTCAGTTTCATCCCAAAATCTGATGAAATGACAGCTAAATATCCAAGATATTTTTGAACATTTCAATAAATATTAATTAAGCTGAGAGACCAAACGTGATGGCGATTCTTCATCTTTAGAATATAAATATAATAACATATAGCCGAGCGTGTCGTATTTTAGGGATCCGTCAATTCCCTGTGAAATCCCCCAGCAATAGCAGTGTTTTGATTTTTAGGACCTGAATCAGCGTGAAATCGCAGGAAATGTAACACCTGAAATCGTCATATAATTGTGCCGCCTGCTCAGATTTTCCTGGACGCTTTAGGTGAAAGCATTACTGTGTACTGTTATTTACTGGCTTTGAATTTGTGGTGGTTGCAATTTCTGACTTGGTAAAAATTATCGGGTAAAAATTGTTTTCCATTTACACGTCCTACAAGTGAGGTGCAGGGTACAAATGGGGGGGGGGGGGGGACCGGGATGAGCAGAGCGTGCACAATTATGTGGATGGCAAAGGGGGAATAGTGTTAGTACTGGGGGGTGGGAGGGTGGTCTGACGCATCATTAATGGGGGGCGCATGTGCTCCCCCCATACATTAGCTCCCACACCATGGAAAAGGGTCAATGTGTTGTAGTAAATATTGGTGTGAAGATTTATGGGGTGACAATTCCTAAAAAATTCCCATCAGTCTGATCAATCTTTATAGCAATGTCCTATAGATGTTACACCGCCACCAATCGCCATCTCATCCAACCAGATGTGCCGATTATCTTGTGTCTGTGAACAACATTTGTGCTGGGGGTTCATGTTGATGGCGTTCTAATCCAACACTGTTTTCTATTTCAATGAATGCAGCAACTTGAATCGAAAGTGAAGTGTTTGATATTAAAATGCTGCATTCATCCTGCTTTGCATGCAGTTCAGACACCTGAATAGGACACGGTGCATTTACAGGCACAGTGCAGCCCAAAACAGGTCAACACACAGTCTCTGAACTCAATAGGAACCTAATCCCTCCAAATTGAAGAAAGATTCCCCTTGTTCCCATCAGACCTCCCGTCATGTCATGTTTTGGTGACATTAAACTTTTGGATTCATTCAGTACTGGGTACAATACCCACCAGAAACAATTTAGGTGGTAACAGCCCAAGGGGAATCTCAGCCTTGTTGGTCCTGTTCTCTATTGCAATCGATGGGGCAGCAATGCAGCGACATATTGCTGACCAATGCAATTTGTCACCAATGCTAAGATCGCTTATGTGACACAGCCTGAAGGATTCAGAGATTTGGCTACATGGAGGTAAAATTATATTTGGGATGTTTTGTGGGTTTTCTTGCGGTTTGTGAAAAAGATTTCAGAACTTTTGTATTAAAATTCAAAGCGAAAAAAAAATCTACCATGGGGGGTGCTGCTGGTGGTACGGGGGAGTTCCACTTTAAGAAGTCCCCCACGCATTTCCAGTCATGTGATGCAATTGTTTTATTGTTTTGATTGGACTTGCATGCATTTTTTTACTATTCTGAACGTTGAAATTTTTTGATGCCATTGATGCGCGTGTGAGCGGCAGTCAGAGGATCATTAGTCCATCATATAGGAAGTCCTGGCAGGGAGGAGCCTCCGGTGTTTTTTTTTCTGGCATATTTTTTGGTTATTAGGAGACCCTAGACATCTTTGTATGCGGTAATAAGACGTTGTGGAATTGCCAGAACCCTCGCCAATCATGTTAGAATGCGCAATATATCCACGTTAACTACATGTCCAGGAAATGGGCTGCAAAATCCCGAGCCATAAACTGATGGCAGAATATTTTACTTCAGTCCCATGCTTTGCTGCCTGCTAGTCAGTCCAGGCATGCCAAGGGTGGTAACCTCGGTGCATTGTGCCTGGTTGCTTTATGACGCCTGTGTTCTTTATGACATGCGATGCTGGAGCAGACAAAATATCATTAATTTGTGTTATCAATTCACTTTAAGCTTAATTCACTCCACACATTCCTTTGCAGCTCCCAGTGCCTGAAACATGTTTTGTATATCTGCACAGTGTAGTTGGGGCTGCTGTGGTTGCAGAGTTTGCAGGAATATTGATCGGTAATATTAGAAATGAATTGACTTTTATACACGCATGTGGCTGTGCAGTGCTAGCAGCCTGGAGTTCTTCTTTATTGTAGTGCTCCGCTCTGTCATATCATTCTCTATTGTTCTGCTTTTCTGGTGTTATCTGCGCATTGCATTATAGGTGACTGGGGAGATCATCAGAGCCAGGATTAGTAACCGATAATAACACGCTTCATGTATGTAACAATTAACGTGTCATGGCCGCCCTGCGCGAGACAAATAATCGCATTCTTCTTCTCCTCTCATGTAGAACTGAAACCGTGGCTGTGCAACTTCACCTACGGAGATGTGCAGGACTTCTCGCAGCTGGCACTGGACCCCAACCGCAACCAACTCATCGTGGGGGCCAGGTAATATCTATATTAATCTATCCTTCTGTCTGTCCATCCATCCATCCCTCCATCCATCCATCCCTCCATTAATCCATCAATCCCCCTGTCCATCCATCAATCCCTCTGTCCATCCATCCATGCCTCTGTCCATCCCTCCACCCATCCCTTCTTTAATCCATCCATCCATCCCTCTGTGGGTGCGTTCGTTCATGTCTCCGCCCTCCCACATATAAAACATTGTATCACATATACACATATATTGGTGATCTCATAGCAGTATATATTTTCCCTGGCCAAAAAAATAGAAACCCCTGTTAGTGCTGCCCTTGTCCTCTCTGTCCCTGATTGCCACTGTTATACATTAGGGTTTTGGTAAAGGAAAATGGGCTGTTCACACAGCATAGTAAATGGTCACCTTGCCAGAGATATTTCACTTAGCTTTGTGAACGAGATAAAGCTTTGCTGAGCTCCCATACACATTATTCGGTATTTTTAATAACCACATGTACTATGTAAATTTTTCGTTGCAGAGGGATCATTCACCTTTAATGGCTTGAACGCCTTTAGTGAATCAGTTGAATTACATCAGCACCCCCTGCATTATTATTATTCTGTATTAATATAGTGCCAACATATTCTGCAGCGCTGTACAATAAATAGGGGTTGCACATTACAGATACAGACACTGACACTGGAGGAGTAGAGGGTCCTGCCCAAAAGGGTCCATGGTTGCATCAGTGCAGTCACTTTTGTGTTTTTGCAGCGTCACCTGTGCAGGTAAGAATTTGTGGGAGTCCTGGGGTTTCTCTTGTTTTTGGCCTTAGTGATATGAAGTGGGATTTTTGGATCTAGCCCCCCCCCCCCCCCCCGTGACTCCGCTTTGTGTTGGAGTCCGCATGCTCATTACAGACGTGGCGGCCGATGTTATTTCCTCGTCCCGATGCCAGCTTCTTCCCCTGCACCCAGATTTAATTGGCCAGCTGTGTGGATATCTTGTCAGTGTGACAGTTTGCTTGCTGATGTTGTTATTGCGATGTCAGTGTGTTCCCTGCACACACACTGTCACACTGTCATTTAATGGTGTGCGGAAGTGGGGAGTGTCCACGTGCAGTGGGACAGATGCTGAATGAGCACCTCGATTGAGCGTCCGGCGATGCCGGTGATATGCGTAATGCGTGCTATGTAAAATTGGTGGTGCCGAGCCAACAAAGATCAAAACTCCCCCCCATCCTGCGAGCCACTTTGAAAGCCCCCTCCCCCAAATCCCATAATCTGGACTTTGCTGAGTCAGCTCGGCTCGTTCTCTGATCATCGATGGAGAGCCACACCAGCTCCAACCTGTCCCTATGACTACGCCCCCTGGCAGGATGGCAATTACTGCGCCTCGCTCATTGTTCTGCCAGTTTTAGGATTTTTTAAGTTTTTAAGATTGCAGAATTTACAAATTGTCACTGAGAGCGAAAAGAAAGATATCCTCACAGACCAATCTAACATGGCATCCATCTGCCTTGTGGGTGTGTGATGTTACTAGAGGCTGCAAATAATTGTTTTATGACAAGTCCACCCTGTCCAGGAGAAATGCAGTGACAGACAAGGAACAGAGCTGTACAACACAACTGCCTATGTGTGTGATACATGTATATTATTTACATGACAGGTATTCTATAAAGCAGCACATTTCCTGCAGTGACACATTTACCTTTTATTATAATTCTTCACCCCAGCAATGCCAGTTGATGTGATCACTGCTCTATATAAGGGTGTAATACAGAGGCGGAGGTAAATAATTACCACTTCTTCATTAAAGAGGATCAGTCAGTAACTTTCCAAGTCTGTATAAATAAATTCCTGACAATGTACAGCAAAAGAATCTTCTGTTAAAAAAATCTCCACTTTTTTTATCCTTAAGCTATACTGAGATGATGTCATTATTCTGCTGCATGCAGAACGAAGCATTTCCTCAGTCTCCTCTCCCTCAGTGATCAGATTGCAACATTGTAATTTTGCATCCAGTCACAGGCATTTGGGGCACAGGCTAAAACTGCACAGACCCCGGAATTTACAGGACTATGTCCCCTCTAATCCCATTCCAGGAAGTAGAGGGTGACCCTGAATGATGTCTGAAAAAAGGAGGCTCTGTCCTGGAGAGAACAGCAGATTGTGGAATTTTCAGGGAGAGTTCAGTGATCTCTGTGAGAGGTGATAATTGTTACGCATTGCAATATATCTGATGACAGGTCCACTTTATTCAGTCCCTCCTTATTGGTATTCCGCATTGCATAAATACCCTGGCACACCAGCTGAAATCACCAATGAGCCCAATAAGAATATTGAAGGGGGCTTTGTGTGATAAGATTATGGATTGCACATTTTATCCCGCAGTTGGTTCCAGCTCTCTTCTCACCAGCAGTTCAAGAAGATGATCGGCTGTTGGGTTCATCCATTATTTTTGTTCTCTGCAACCTCGCTGTCCCCGATCGCCGCCCTGCGAGTTCACAGGCAGTCATGTGAAGCTGTCTGATTAAAGTCAGCGCCTCACGCAGGGATGGTGAGATCACAGCGCGCAAATTGCTGTGTAAAATATTCATCATCCCCGGGGGCTTGTTCTCTATTATTATACATCACGCTAAACGCTGCGTCTTTATGAATGATCCGCCTCTCGGATACAACCTCGCCGGGTGCATGGCGACCATCAACCTCGATCTGGGAGGCCGGGTGGGAGGGGGGGGGCGCGTAGATTTCCAGTTATTGGGTGACAGATGCCACAAAAAAGGTAAAGATCATCAGGGTTGTGTCTGCTGATACCTGCATAAATTTGGTGATGGCTGCAGATATCTGGTTACCACTGGCAATGCGCGATTATTCCTTTAGGACTTTACTGTGTTGCATTATTGCATGCGTTTCCATGCGTGACCACACACAGCATGTGTTGGTGTGCTGGGTTGTTGTTCATTCTTAGTTTCACCCCAGACCCCACCAGTTCACTGCAGTTTAACACCGGGAAATGCGCAGTAACACACCAACATGCATTGCTGTTTGCTGCACTTTTTCTTCTTCCTTGCAACAGTCGGGATGTCCATGTAAATGGGCTGCCAAGTGCAACGTGAGGACGTTTGCAAGAAAACAGCACCGTACTGGGATAGAAAGAGGACCGGTATACTCTGGAGGGGACTACTTGGTGGAGATTGATTGCCACAACCGCAATAATTGCGGCCATACACAAACAGATTTGTGATTGATCTAAGGACAAGCTATTCCTCATCAGTACAACAGGCGCAGTATTGCGTTAAGCGCTCACAGTTTTTTCGTCTCGTTTTTTCTCCAGTCGTTTTCTGCCATAGTTACTTTTCTGATTGGAGAGGATGACAGATGCGGAATGCACAATCAGCGGTGTTAGCATGCATGGCAGGGTATACATGTGTACCTACAGATCGAGCACAGCTGGTACCGGCACCATCAAATGTGGAGTCAGAATCTGTTAGGAGAATTTGCAAAGAAGAATTCAAAATTTTACTTCTCACTCAATGATGTTGCGAAAATCGGGAACACAGGGGGCAACGCCGCATTCTGAGTAATAATGCCCCCGGTTCCAATTATACCAGCCCTCACCCCAATGAACCCAACCCTAAAAATAAAGAGGATCTGTCACCAGATATATTAATATTATGTGAGGTGTCGATGTGACACTTCCCAGTATGTATCGCTTCTCACAGAGGTCACATGACTCCCCTGATAATGCCAACATCTGCATTTCTCCAGAAGCAAAAAGCCATCTTTGTTCTGGCATCACCTGGGGACACCATCTACTTCCTGGGCTGAGATGCCAGCTCAGAGTTGACCCAGTCATGTAAATCCTGGGTTATGTCCAACAACTGAATCAAAAATGAATCCTGCCTGCAGCAGACTGATGACATCATCTCAGCCTAGGCAAAGTCACTGACTGCAGCTCGAGGGCGGCTTTCATGTGATCAGGGTCTGGTAGACACTCCAGGGAGTGCTCTCTCCCTTTGATGTTTGATGTTACTTTGATGCAATGCTGGTTGCATTGTTTCGGGTTCGTGGTTATAATGTGAGAATAAAACATGCAATCTGCATTCTCTTATGTGTGGTGCTGGTTGTGAGCAGATATTTGATTTCTCCTCTCACATATATCTTTTTCTTTGTTGCAGGAATAACCTCTTCAGGCTCAGTCTCTTCAACGTTTCTCTAATACAGGTAAGTGCACCTTGACACTCCCCCCCGCGGGTCCCTTGTGTAAACTTTCTCTTCAGTGCAGTAAAATCATTTGTGAAAATAAAATAATTTGCAAATATTTGGCTCCGGCTAATGCCGTTGATTAGACGGTTTTGCATATGCTTTGGTTATGTGACCATCTCTAAATCTCAGGTGATCAGGACACTGCAATTATATTTTCTGAGGCCCAAAAATATGCGGTGTAGTTTCTGGGAGCCCCCTGCACTGTCTGATCAGATAGGGGCAGCAGTCATTCTTTTGACCCATTTGGTGGCCTTTTGCGCATCTCATAATCTCATATTTTGGGTCTCCATGAACCTTCAGATCTCAGGTTTAGTGCTAATTGGCTGGGAAGACAAATGGACGCTCGCAACCATCCTGATAAATGCATTTCGGGCCTCCGGCACGTTGGGGGTGATGGGAAATAAGCGCCAAAAAATTCTCTGCAGCTTCTGTCTGCTCAGCTCTTCGAAATAATTCTCTCCCAGAACTAACATAGAGGCCAATGAGAGTTAGACGAAAATGAGCACCCGGTGTGGAGGGCCAGGCGGTGTACATGGCAACGCTGCTTTAAATCCTCGGTGCAGCGCGCATCAGAATTCCTGCAGAACGCGCAGCAGGTGATGCTTCATCCGCAGCTGGCAAACAATTTCATTGGGAATGCAGAAAATACAAAGAGCGATGGAGGCCGCGAGGTCGAGCGGTTTGTGATCTGCATCTGAAGAGCTGGCTGACCTCGGCGTTCCCGAAATAAATCCGCCTTAAGATCTTCTGATGTGTAAATATTGCGCCGAATGGTGGGAACCGGCAACAAACAGGCAGGAATGCAGCAAATCCTCACCTACGATCAGATCTTTGGATCTTTGTCCTCTTGTGTGCCGCCACGCATACATATGGGGATTTCCAGATCTGCGCTGTGCATTGCTTTCTGCTTCATCCCAGCACTGAACATATGTGTAATGCATTGTTCAAATGGAAGTTTGCTGTTCCATATTCCATGGTTCTATTAATTTTTGGCCTCTGCTTTGTTTACTCCATATCATATTTTTCAGTATTCAGTGTGCAGATCAGCAGGAAGCACAACGTGCAAATAATGAGGGAATATGGTGGCTCCCCTCCAATAGGGATTGTAAAATAAAGACGTCATACATTGCACCCAACCAGGAAATAGATACGGTGGCAGCTTTTATTTTCACTTTTCAAGCTTTGTATTAACTTCACTACGGTTCCTGTCTCAGGGTGACAACTCTCCATCACTGCACTGTATCTATGGAGTGATGTCACCCCAGGACAAGACTATAGTAAGCTCTTCGGGGCAGGGTCCTCTCCTCCTGTATCACTGTATTAGTCAGTCATTTGCACCCCCTATTTCATGTACAGCGCTGCGTAATATGTTGGCGCTATATAAATCCTGTTTATTAATAATAATATTAATAATAGTACACCCCTTCATCTTCATAGCATGGGGAGGTGTTCTGTTGTTCAGAGAAGATAACTGTGCAACTCTGGTTGGGATTTCAGCATCAGGATTTTTAAAGATATTGCTGGCTGAAAATAAAAATGCGCATCAGGACCCATTGCATAAGAGATGCACCCGTCTGACAGGGCTGTTAATATTTCCTCCTTCGGTTCTGCGATTTGGAGAATTCACTAACTTGTGCTGCGGCAACCTCACAATTCATCCTTAGCAATGTTTTATCCTGCAGAGAACTGGCGGCAGATTCTCCGGCCGAGCAAGTTGCAGTCATTTGGAAGAGATCTGCATGTGATTGAGGGCTGACCTGTGTGGTGTAACGATCTGCGGCTGGCTTTCAGGCTTGTCGCTCGGGAACATTGAGCAGCCACTGGCCGGCTAACAATCTCATCTGTCAGCCGGACTGCTCGTCGCCTCTCTGATTTGTGAAACCCTGTGCCTGGCCAGGCTGCAACAAATTTCAGAGAAGCTGAACGCTGAGTCCTGTGATCTGTCTGCGTCAGACAGGTGACCGACGGGGCGAGCAAGCCTGGACATGAGGGACCCGAAAACAATTCTACAGATGCGGGTCAGACATTCCTGAGGTGGGGCGGAGGCTGCAGAGAAATCCAGAATTTTCTGTCATCTCTGCCGATGGACAAAGAAGAATTTTTGTTTTGCTGCAAAGAATTTTTAGATTTTTACCAGAGAAATCAAATCCAAGAACGTGATCTCTATGTATGTACAACGTTATATCCCTTAGCATCGAATTGTAGGGATCAGGAGAATACTTAAAGCCCCTCTGAACCTTTCAGACTTTTTCTCCGCAAAATGCGTCCCTGCAGTGGTCTGACACGCCCCTTGCGGAATCAGAGCTCCAGCTCTCCAATCAACATAGAGTTTGAGCTTTTCTGATTGGATATGCTAAACTATGATATGCCAGAGTGTGTTCAACTTCTGCAGAGAGACCGCTGCTTCCACACACAGAGCAAGGCTCCTCCTTTGCAGCATGCTGGCTTGGGACAGGCTTCTCTACTCAGGCTGTGGCTGCTTTCTTAAGAAATCCCCCTGGAAGACTCTGCTCACCTTCTGTTTTAATGCCCCTGGAATGGATTTAGCTGATTTCTGATTTGGAAATGCCATTGCTGGGGATCAAGATAGGAAAATGCAGTGAAAAGATTGCAGAAGACCAGCAGTTCTGGGGTGTAAGAATAGGATGAAAATGATGTGAATGAAAGTCAATCATTTGGGGTTTATTTGTACATGTCGGGTTGATTGTTGTTGCTGTTGAGGATTTGCTCCACGGCCTCCTTCACATTGTCAGACATTTCTGGAAGCACTGGCCTCTGATCTCTGTAGCGAGACCCCTGTAGGCAGCCCAGCCCCCCTTTCCCTCTGCCTCTCCATTGTTCAATATCGAGGGGGGGCAGTGAGATTGAGCGCTCAACCTCTCACAACGCATTACACAGCAGAAGTGAATCGATTGTGGAGTGAATTTTGCAGCTCATTGTTGCAGGATCTCAGCAAAAGTTCATGAAGGTGCAGTGCTGGGATCAGAGACCACTCCGCAGCTCTCCACCATCAATAGGTGGTTCTCTTCGGAGAGATGCTGTTGTGTGAATCTGACATGGCAGTCTCCAGTATGTTTATACTATGCATCCGTCTATAAGACATTGAGCTTCAGCTGAACATTTAACTGAACCTTCCGGTTCCCCATTGTCCAGTTGGGGCTGCAGGGAAAATGTGTTTGTGGGCCGCATGCTGGGGCAACAGGTGGGGCATGTACCAGCGAAGGCATTTAGGG
>NC_092864.1:26165264-26171910 GCF_032062135.1 Pyxicephalus adspersus
GATATTAACCCTTCGTGGAATGGATGAGCGTGGGGTCCCTGCGGATTACTGCCAGAGCCTAATAAAGACGAAAATTTATTATAAAAATGAAAATGAGTTTTGTTGTAATGAAGAAATCTGCTGGTGGTCAGATACAAGGTTTGAGGGGCTTATTATTGGAATGTTAATGAGATTCTTTTCCCCCGATGAATGAATTGTTTCCTTTGTTATATGAAGGTATTTACTATCAGAGTTCTCTGCTTTGGAATCGCATTATCCCACCGTGCCAGTTGGGCCATCTGGAAGCGACGTTAGGCGAGGACTTATTCCCATTATAAGCCGTCGTTTACCAAATGGACTTTGTCTGTGATGGGAAGCGGCCCAGCATGCCGTGCACTCCGCCGAGCCCTTTCTGGCCAAAGTCACATCAGAGCGCCATCCGCCTGCCAGCAGCGGTCGCAGATTGTAGGACAATGCGGATAAATTCCCACCTGTCAGGAAGTTTTTGCCTGGAATTTGTTAACCACAAATGTTACAATGCGACCACAGGTAAAATATGGAGTGTAGATCTGTCCTCCCATTGGTCAGTTACAGGGCCACATCTAGAATATTGGGTGCAGCTTGGGGCATGAAGGGAATTCTGAGAGGGTACAAAGATGGCGCTTCTCAGGAAAAGAAAGTAGACTGGGCCTGCTGTCCTCATTATGATCTCCCACCATCCCTGTGCTGAGTTCCTGAGCCTGTACCCCTGCTGCGCCCATTAAAAAGACCTCCCCCCCTGCTCTCAGTTGCACCCAGACAGTGAAATGAAGAATCTCATTGGCTTTTTCCCCAGGCTCCTCTGATCATCGTCATCCCTTCTGATCTTTGCACAGATGCACCGTCAGATATTCTGAAATGATTGGCCTGTGTTGCCCCTTTTGTATTCAGAATGATAGATAAATACGATGATGCATTGTGATGCTGTGTGGAATTTCCCGAATGTAATGCGTGCAATTAATTTTGTCTTTCAGGCATCCGAATGGAGTTCAGATGAAGACACCCGCCGGTCCTGTCAGAGTAAAGGGAAGTCAGAGGTAAGATGGTGTCACCAGTGAATGTGCTCTGCATGTTGCATGGTTTTTGTTGGCTGCAGGATGCGGTGCCTTAGCAGCCGTTCTCAACCAAGGCTCCTCAGGGGTAGAAAGATTGAGAAAAGCTGCCATAGGGGAACCTTGAAAAGATTGAGGTGCCCCAGATTAAACTAATTTAAGGGAAGGGATGGATGCCCCCTACTAGTATGGTCAGTGGGTGGTTGGGTGGCATTGAGACGCCTTGGCCACATTGCAGGGTCAGTTTTATGAAGGGGTTCTGTATGCTTACGTCAGTTTAGCTGAACCCAACAGAACCCCCTTGGCTTTCAAGTATTGACCCTGAAGGGTCATCTGCAACTCTCCTTATCATTGGCCGGCTCCCTCGCTGGTCATGTTGGTGTCACATCCTCTCCATAGGTCAATAAGCACCAAGTGTATCTGAAGGAGCCAACATGGCCGACTGTGCCACCCCCTGACAATGACACCCTTATACTCCTTTACCAAGTCTCAGCCAAGCTTCACCCCCTAGGAGCTCAGCAAGCCAATCACTGATTAGCCTTATTGTTAAATGTCTGTAGGTGGGGCAGTGACACAGAAACCACAAATCACAGCAGAGAAATGGGGGGGTCGTCCAATAATAATAATCAATATTTAAAGGGGTGAAGCATCTCCTCTGTGAACATCTGGGTATCTCACTGTTGGGACGGAGTTTCCATTTTATTTGTCTCTAGAAATTATTTGTGCCTGCAGTCTAGAGCTTACGATACGTCTGTGCATTTCATAAAGGGGGTGCTCTTGCTTTTCAGCATTTTTGCAGCATCTGAGAGGTTATTAGGCAGTTCTGGAAAGTTTGGGCAAGTGACAATTTGGGGCCCCTCAGCGGCTCTTATCAGATAATTTCCTTCCAAGCTGCAGGGCGAGTTTACCGATAAGAGATCCATCATCTGAGACATGTTGCACAGCAGCAGTACGCCCGGTGAAGTTGCGGTTATATTGTTCCATGGCGGCGATGGATCAGCCTTTTTTTTCCCCTGAGCTGGGAAACAGCCAGTTCCTGGACGGCAGCCACAGAGCTGTTTGGAGATTTAATTGCAGACAAGAGCAACTGTTGCATAAAACACTTTAATAATCGTGTTGCTGTGGTGAAGGGCCCCCGCTGTGGCAGGCGAGATGCTACGTCGGGTTCAGGTGGGATTCTGCATAATACATCACCTCTGCTGTCACCTGGGGGACCGGTGGGGAAGAAATAAAAATCAGCTGTTGGAGATCCATTAATGATTGCTGGCTAATCGGCTCCAAGTGACAAAACAATGATGACGGAGAAAACTGCGCAACAGGTGACAACAGACAGAGCTGCGGACGCTGTTCAGCAAATGCAGCAGTTTTGCTGAAGTTAAAGAGTTCTCACTGCGCACCTTAACTCCTAAATGACATTGCGGTGTAGAAATGCTCTCAGTTTCCTATCAAAGCTGCACTGCATTCAAAATAAATTTGCACATCAGTGCATGTCAACATGCGTGTGTTTAGTATGCAAAAAACTTTCATTATTCATAAGGGCAGCCAGGGTTAGCTGGGGTTTGGGTGGCACTTGCATGGAGTGCCGGATGAGTGAATGTGTGCATTATTATTCATGTCCTAGGACTAATTTAAGATGAGTTTGCATATTCAGACGAGTTAATTGCTGCATGGGCTCTTTTCCTGGTGACCCAAAATAGGGTATTCTCCTGCATATATTTATGTCATAGACAGAAACACATTGGGTGTATTGGAAGAAGGTTATTGGCTTGTGCTCAGCCAATCCACATCACCCATCATGCTGAGGGTATCACATGATGAAAACTTCAGAGCGCCACCTTGTGATGATGGCTGGTCTTGCTACAACACAAGGATAAAAGGGCAGAAGAGTAGAGTTTGATGGGGGGTTGGTAGAAGTTGCCCCCTCCCTTTTCACTTTCTGATATATTGTGGGCAGAACACCATGCAGGTGTAGGTCTATGTACAGTAACATTGGGGTTATGGCTCCTCTGCACAGCTCTCCTTTATCTCCCTCTCCACGGATTTGTAAGCAGCCACCATGTTTCTTATCAGAGAGTGCGCAGCTCTGGAAGTAACATCAGAGGCCAGCGTAGCAGTAATTAATTGTTCTGCTTCATTGCTGTTTCAGTATCAGTGGAGCGGATAATTGTGCGGCGCTCCTGCATGTGTCACGCTTTAGATAGGTTATAAAAATAATGCACACCTTGCGTCAGGTGACAACTCCCTGCAGCCGCTAAGATTATAATGACATTGTTTATGAGGAAAATCTGATGGTGACCTAGAAATGAGGCGATTCCACTGGACAGGCGGTATTGATCCGTTACCTGATTGGATCACACATCTGCGGACACCCCTGAGGTGACTTATTTGTCCTCCAGTGATGTCTGCCCCCTCCCAGCCATTATACACATTGCAGCTTCATCAGTGTGGGGATCAGGACGAATGTATCACTAGAGATTAGCTGTATTGCTGGGGCTGTTCATTGCTTTGCCCCATTTTGCACCCAGCGTAGCAGAAATGCAGAATAGGTATTTAGAAAAATGCAACCGATTCTTTTTAGAAAGCGATTCAGTGCTGGAGATCAGAATAAAAGGTACATTTTAAGGGTTCAACGTACATCTTAGGGTGATCATGTTAACTGGAATCTGGCAGATGTCAGTTTCACAATCCCTGGATTGTATTTGGCATTCACCACAGCAGAGCTCAGATTGGAAGAGGGAGAAGCAGCACAAAGAGCTAATCAGATGCCGTGCCACACCAATAGGGAGCATGCTGATAGGGGGAAAGAGACAGAGGTGAGTTTAGCAGTCTCCCACTTATCTGGGGGAGGAGGATGATTGGTCAAAACTTGCATGAAAAAATCATTTACATTTTTTTGTTGAAAGCCTTCGATCTGTGTACTTACCCCACCTGGTGAATCCTGTGCTGTCTTGGCTCGATCTTGCACCTGATATCTTCCTTCACATGTAAGTAAACGAGCGTTGTTGCATGCGTGAGATCGAACGTTTATTTCTTTACATTTGAAGAAAGTCCATGATGATGCAGCACCCAATGTGCAGCTCCTGGAATACATGGCGCATGATTACTCAGGCGCTAAAGGCAGAAAGAGTAGAAAATGGAAGAAAAAGTCAAAGTGATTATAAAACACAATGAGCTGATTTATTATAACTTTCCAAGACTGTCATGGGAAAACCTGGGTGATCCAGCAAGCCTGGATTGGAAAGTCTTATTTGTTAGCAAATGTTTCAATCCTGGACCAGACCCTTTTCAGGTTTTCTGGATCACCCAGGTTCTCCCATGATAGTTTTTCCTCTCCAGTTTTAATAAATCAGCTCATTGTTTTCATTATGTGAAAGAGAAAGTGACCCCTGAATGGAGCTCTGATGACCGGACACTTTGATTGCAGCGGAGAAACCGAGGATCGCTTTGGATGCCCCCCAGCAATGTGTGACACAGTTTGCCTGGTTTACGATTCCCCAATCTCGATGAATGTATCTGCTGGTTTGGTTGCATTGTATCGCACATTCATCCAGTGAAATCGGGGGAACTCTGGCTCTCCATTCAATCTTTTCACCATTGTTAGAATTATATCACATTACAAAGCGCATTCCCTTTGTCAGACTGGGATATCGTGCGATGTGGATTAGTCACTCCTCCGGATATATTTAGTGGTTGGCCTCTGTGGTGTCAGCGGCCGATTTACACTTAATAATAATATTAATGATGGCTTCCTTCATCACAGCCTCCCCTCCCCCATACTTAGTCATCCTATTTCCGAATAAGAATGTGGGAAGATATTGGAGAGGGGAATGTGAGATTAATAACACTGATCACACTGACAATAAAATTACTGGGAATCAAACAAAACCCACTGGGGCGGGGGTGGATGGGGGATTGGTCTATAGGACAGCCAGGGGCCGTATTATTCTGGGGCACAGAAGCCTCCAAGTCTGAATCATTTCCATGTAAAGGAAATTAATTGAAGAGCTGAAATCTAAACAATGATTTAGGAAACAATTGTGTCAAGAAATACAAAGAGGAACCAACAAGATTATGGTGAAAGTCTGGTAAATATCCAACTGGAGATACCTTCATTTACTTTTCTTACCACAAGGTTGGTGGCACCATGTTTAAAGTTACAATGGTGGTGTCACCCCTGCATATTCTATAACTTATATCTGGAGAACAGTGTTGTCCCTCCTGTATATTGGGGTGGTGTCCCCCACATATTGTGGTTATGTCCGCCCTGTATATTGGGGTTGTGCTCCCCCCTGTATACTGGAATGATGTCCCCCTGTACATTGGCGTGGTGCCTCCCCTGTATATTAGGGTGGTGCCCCCCTGTATATTGGAATGGTGTCCCCCTGTATATTGGGATGGTGTTTCCCCTGTATTTTGGGATGGTGTTTCCCCTGTATTTTGGGTTTGTGTCCCTCCCTGTATATTGGAATGGTGTTCCCCTGTATATTGGGGTGGTGTCCCCCTGTATATTGGGGTGGTGTTTCCCCTGTATATTGGGGTGGTGTCCCCCTGTATATTGGGGTGGTGTTTCCCCTGTATTTTCGGGCGGTGTCCCCCTGTATATTGGAGTGGTGTTTCCCCTGTATATTGGGGTGGTGTCCCCGTATCTGGTTAGTATTTTCTGCGTGTCTTCAGTCCCTACTGTTGACGTTTCCTTACACAAAGCTTCTCTCAGACTCAGGCCCGGGGCCCCGCACTCCTTTCATCTTCCTCCGCTCTATATATGGCGCACACATGCTATAAACACATCTGATTCCTACCAGACACTTGATTGGGGAGGTGAATGTATTCCTGACACATCAATGGGGGAATATAAATCACCCCGGAGCAGGGAACCAATATCATTATTATTCTTAATTCTTATAGCAGCAACATATACCACAGCGCAGTACGATAGGGGCAGCAGAGAGCAAACCTGTATCATAGACAATACAAACTATGACACCGCTGATGCAGAATGTGAGATTTGGTTGCACTGTATGGGAGTGTTGTGAGATTCCTCTGACATTTGTGCTCTGTTTCGCCCCCTGCAGGAGGAATGCCAGAACTACATCCGGGTCCTGATTGTGACGGGGAAGAGAGTATTCACCTGCGGGACCAACGCCTTCTCACCGGTGTGCACCAGTCGCCAGGTATGGGTATGGTGCCAATTTCATATCATGAGGAGGAAGAAGAAATGCCTCTTACACATCCAAAGCATTGTTATATGGGGATCATCACCTCACCAAATCACAGCGTTTTTAATCAGAGAGAGGCGGACTAACAGCAACCAGCAAAACCACCATCATGGGGACTCTTTGTATTAGGGGTCACCCAGACTTCATAGCTCACAGTTTAGTAGATAAAGAATGGCCCCTAGCATTCATTTCCACCTGTAGGGGGGACCATTGGTGAGATTCCTGCACTGAGTTCCCAGGTCTGTACATCTGCTGTGCCCATTATGAGGGGCTCCCTCCATCCCTGCTGGTTTTATATATTTCATATTATAAATCCGGCAGGATCCAAAACACAGAAAGGTGGAGGGGGACAACAAACAA
>NC_092864.1:26172399-26240002 GCF_032062135.1 Pyxicephalus adspersus
CCCCCCCCCTGGTGGGCACTAAATGGCTCTGGGCAGAGCGGGGTCACTTTAAGGGCGTTGCACCACCTGAGCGTTCATTCTTGTGTTGGCGCCAGGCTGATAGTGAGAAGCGAGATTGCAGCGATTTGCACATTCCTTGGCTCTCCTGGCACAGGAGAGGCTGTGGCTCGCAAAACACGAGAGGAGCTCAGAGGGTGGGGGGTGTGGGGCCATGCAAGGAAAAGTTTTATATTATGAAATGTAGAATTGCTGCAAAAAAACGACTTTCACTTTCATGTTAGTAAAATCTATTGTTTCCTTCATAACAAAAGAAGCTTCGTCTCCTCAGATCCTCTTCTCCCTGCTCTTGTACTTCACACAGGAAGACAGCTGCCTATTGTGGCTGCGGCATTATGCTGGGTGGCAGCGCTGTTTTTACTATGGTAGGACTGGTCTGCCATGGCCAGAACACAACAGCATTAGAATGTGATTGTACAGTTTGACCAGTCTCATCATTTTCTATCCATTACAGCCCGGTATGATTTTTGGATCAGATTGTACCATCATCTCCATGTGGGGGGGTCTCTTTGTTACCTGTGGGGGTGTTTTCTTATTTGTTCTTATGGGCGATTGTTCTATATTGTTGCTGCATTGCAGGTTGGAAACATCAGCCGAGTCATCGAAAAGATTAACGGTGTGGCCCGCTGTCCGTATGACCCTCGCCACAACTCCACCGCCGTCATCACATCCAAGGGAGAGCTGTACGCAGCCACTGTCATTGACTTCTCGGGCCGAGACCCGGCCATCTACCGCAGCCTGGGGAGCGTCCCCCCCCTCCGCACAGCGCAATATAACTCCAAGTGGCTGAATGGTGAGCATGCACCCACAGACATGTGACGGAATCCGCTAATCAGGAGGGACAGAACCGACTCTCTTCCTTCACCCAATGTCTGTTGTTTTTTCTCCCAGAACCGAACTTTGTGGCTGCATACGACATCGGCCTCTTCACCTATTTCTTTTTCCGGGAGAATGCAGTGGAGCATGACTGCGGCAAGACGGTGTACTCGCGGGTGGCACGGGTCTGTAAAAACGACTTTGGGGGCCGATTTCTGCTGGAGGACACCTGGACGACGTTCATGAAAGCGAGGCTGAACTGCTCGCGCTCCGGGGAGATCCCCTTCTACTACAACGAGCTACAGAGCACCTTCCTCCTCCAGGAGCAGGACCTCATCTACGGCGTCTTCACTACCAATGTGTGAGTACTGAGCGGGCAAAATGCAGCTCCAGGCACCCTGGGGTGGGGGAGGGTTCGAGCCTCTGTAGGTAGTCTTTGTGCTGCTTCCCTCTGGTTTGAGCTCTGCTGTATAACGATTCCCGAGCTGCATTCATTTGTCTTTTACTTCCGTTCAGAGATATTTGCATATAAAATGCGTTGTTTGTGGTTCAGCGCTCTTTAGCAGCTGTAATCCGATTGGCTGTCTTTGTTTTCGGTGTTTTCTTTATTAGCCGGGCGTGTTTGTGCTTCTGGTGAGGATAAAATTCTTTCCTAAACATATCTCTGCATTGTTTGTTTTGGCCGCCAGAAGCCGCATTCATTAGCGCAGCGCAGATAGCATTTTTCTGCCATCGGTTGCCTGGTGATTTTATGAACTCGCATTGCTGCTTTTAATTCACTCGTTGTCAGCGGGGAAAAATCTTGTAGCGAGCGCAGCGCTCTGCTTGCAGACGCATTTTCAGGGCCGTTAACTGTTTGCATCTCAGGGCTGTGAAAAGAAAAACATAACAAACACCTGCGCTGCAGATTCATAGACGCATTGAATGCATTCAGAGTCCACCATATGTATTGCATGACATAAACACATTTCTGCATGTCCATGGGCATAAAAAGAAGATGGATTTGGGTGTTGGGTTGAGGGTTATCACGGCCACTCATCTATCAATCTGAACCACCAATCAGATCAAATCTTGCAACAATGCAGCACCTAAAGTGCAACCTACAAAGAATCGATCATTTCTCGAACTCATTGATCCTCATTGATTACCTATAGATTCCATGAGATGTGATGATTGATGCTGAATGGTCATGTGATGATATTGCATGTTGAGCGATTTTTAATCTGAAGTTTTTTCTGCAAGGAGAATCGCTGCAATGCATTCATTTAATAATTAAACTGATCATAAATGGCAGCAGTGGTGGTCAGCATGCTAGATGCAGGGACCTCAACTGTGGCCTCTGACATGCCCAGCTGGGGCCCCACATAACAATCAACATATGCAGTGCTGCAGGAGGTTGTCAGAAGGATGGTGACTTACCTACAGGGGGGCTGGAGATGCGCTGTGATTGGAGGCTGCAGAAACTGCAGTACACTGCTGGGGAACGGATTGTTGGAGGTCACTGTGAAACCAATGCCACTTGTCAGGGGACGCAGTTTGGGTCCTAGAGCATTATAGACAGTTAGTGGAGAGTGACATGCAGCCATTGCATTTTTGCTGACATTTCAGCAACTCTCTCCCTCATCCTCCAAGGAACCAGCAACGCATCTCCTAATGCATGGCGTGAATGAAATGTGACTGTCAGAGTTCTGAGAAGCCAATCACAGGCAGGAAATGAGATTCAATTTTTATGGCATTTTCAGAAAATTACAGCAACTGCAGAATAAAATGAAAAAAATTATTTCGTAAAATCAAATATAAAATATATCAAATATATCTAATTTTAATATTCATCCTGGGGACCCCTTTTATATGGAAGGTGGTGGTAGTGGTGGGGTTGGTATGGGGGATCATTCAATGGGGACTCAGCAGGGATCATACCTGACCTCTGCAGTCGCACCACTGCTTCCACACAAGCCACATGCTAGCAGGTCGCAGGTTTTTCTCCTCAGACTGTGGCTGCTTTCTATAGAAGAATTGTAAGACTGCTCAATTTCTGTTTAAAGCGCCTGGAATGGATTTGTCCAATTTATCCTGAGAGTTGATCAGGGCTTTCAGCCATCTTTGTATTTTTCTGGTGTTTTTGACATTTTTATGCTTCTCTCATTCTTGAATTATGATATTCAGAGATCAGGATGGGGGGGGGGAGGTGTGTTGGGGGCTTTAACTTAAATTTTGGTTCAGCTGCACCCTCATTAGGGGGGAGGGGTCACTGTGATCCGTGCCAGGAGTTGCAATGTGCAGACAACTTCCGCTTTATAACTTGCTGCGCAGCTCATATCGCCCCAATGTAACCGATCCATGCTGCTGAAAAATGGCCTCGCTGGGAGTGTCAGAGGCAGTCGTCATAGTAACTGGCAAAAACACTGAAAAATATTAAAGATCTTACCAATGCCAAATTTTCGGAATGCTAAAAAGAAGAGCAACTCCGCTGGGGCGTTGTGGGTGGAGCCCCTATTTATGCTAGGCAGCTTTTTGAGGTCAGTATCTGATGGCAACCAATTAGCATTTATTTTTGCAGATTGCAGCAAACTAATATCTGCTTGCTGGGCTTTGCATGAAGAGTTCACCCACCAGAGCCACTGGCAGCCCAGATTGTGCAGCCGGTGGACCTTGACACAGGGCCGCCGGCGATGTGTTAGAGGCTGCAGGAGGGGCTGATCTGTGTCAGACATTTGTGAACACAGCCAGGAGCAGCACAGAACCCAGAAAAAGCATAATTGTGTCACCTCTGAGTAGATGGTGACCCTAAGTGATGCCTGAATAAAGATGGCACTGTCCTTTGGGAAAGAATAGCAGATGAAGTCATTGTCAAAGAGGTGATCCATACCTGAAAGTTTACCATGTCTTATTACTCAGCCTGCTGCACTTAACATGAAATTCAGTTTATTTCATTTGGTTCTCTATGTGTTATATAACACCGATTGTCCAATACCGCGTCATTGAGTGATCGGTACATGTACAATGCTCATAGGATGCAAACGCCCCCGTTACATTGGGGTAATCACAGCTTACAATCTGTACAGAGGGGGAAACTTTTCAGTGGCTGATTGAGGCTTCTCACAAAGATTTTCAGCCCCGACAGAGGTGTCACTCATCTACTTTGTGTAAAGTTTGGAGTGCCTAATATCAGGAGTTTTACTCAGCCTATCGCCCGCCCTCAGTCAGATGGAATACAGCACTGCGGGCCAGAAATAAAGGGACACTCAATGTGCAGTAATTGCGCTGTGCGTCTTGACACGAGGCAGCTTTGTGGCACGGTGACAACAGCTCTTTGTCCCTCCGTGCTAGTGATGTGAAAAGCCAGAAATTAAAGTTGGGATTATTGGCGCCGATGCTGACAGAAGTCTCTGTATAATGCCTGGCTCGACGCCCATGTTACAAAGGGGTCGGCCGGTTTGGGGGGGGCGGGGAGTGACGATCCGGTTCTGGGTTTCTTTCATATTGTTTCTTCACAAATTCCAGCAAAACAACACAAAAATAAAACACAACATATTACAACATTACTTACCGGTACCTGTTCCTGCCAGAGCTGGATGTGCTCAGCTTTGGGTATAACGGGGACAAAACAGAACCATGTTACTGCTGCTCTTTGCTGATGCTCCCCCATTTCTTGTGCCCCTGAAATCCCTTCATTGAGGTCACTGTGACCTGAGAGGGGGACTTACCTGTCTCTACCCCAATGATGTGTGGCTGGAGTTCCATTAGATGAAAAAAGTCTTCTTGGCTATGTGAGGCTCCTCTCTGCCACCACCCATCTCTGGTCTATTGTGTCCTCTGCTCACTTTTCTCCTCTGATTTCTCTGTTCTCTCCCTAACTTTTATTTCCACTCCACTGTCTTCTCTTCTGTATTCTCTGATCCCCCAGCTCTCTTATCTCCTCTGCTTAAACATTTTCTCTTCTCTTTTTTTTCTCTCTTCTCCCCTCTGCTTAAACCTCTTCTCTTCCACCATCCATCTCCTGTTCTTCTATTCTTTCTTATTACCTTTTAATTTATCTGTTCTGTTTACTTCCCTCCTCTCTGCTGTCCTCTCCTCCAGTTTTCTCTTCACCTCTCTTCTACTCTTCACATTCCTGCTCACTCTGCCCCACTTTCTTCTCTCCTATCTGTTCACCCCTTGTTCTTTCCTGTACTTTGCACTGACTTCTTTCTCTCATTTCTCCTCCTCTGATCCCCCCATCCCAGCCCTTTATATATATATATATATATATATATATATATTCATTATTGATGCCTAAACCTGCACTTTAATCCTTCCTCTTCTCTCCTCTCTTCTCTTCCTTCTCCTCTTCTCTTATCTCTTCTTTTGTCTACTCTTCCCATCCTCCCTCTCTTCCCTCCTCTTCCTTGCTTCCTTTCATTTCTCTATTCTATTTCCTTTCATCTTATCAGCTATCCCTTCACTCCTTGTCCTTTCCTCTTCTTTATTCTCTTCAATTCTTTCCTTTCACTGTTTTCACATTTTTCTTTTCTATACTCTTCTCTTCTCACTGTTTTCCCACTTTTCTCCCCTCTTCATTCTCTTCTTTTCTTTTCTGTCCTCATCCCTCACTTCTCTCATCTCCTTCCCTCTCTGTACTCTCCGCTTTCTCTCTTTTTACTTAATCTTCTTTTACTTTCATCTCCCTTTTTTCTGGTTGCTGCATACCTCCTACTTATGAAATGTTCCAGCATCCCCTGTACTTGGCACCTCGTTGTATGAGTCCTCTGACTGGTAGAAAGTTTTTAATAGATGTCCAGCTCACCAGTAATGGCACCTTTGTTGGCACGCTTGGGCCTAGTACCTGGGTGACCTTGGTCCAGAGACTTGGAGCTAGGGCCCTTTATGCCAGGCCTGAGTGACTACAGTTTATCAGCAGAGGTAGAATAGATTGGGGGACCTAAAGGTTTCTATATTCCCATCAAATGACAATCGGTGCTGAGTTTGTAGTATTTCAATTTGCGTCTGACTTTTGTATGTGGCCACTCTGCTGATTCATTTTTCTTCTATTTTCTATTCGCACATTGTACTGTGAGGACTCTCCATTGTCATTCCAGCCACCTGTCCCACATCATCACCTCATAATTAATTATAATAGTTGCAGATTTTTACAGCATAATGACCATTTTATTGTGTCTCCTTCCAGAAATAGCATCGCTGCCTCAGCGGTTTGTGCCTTCAACCTCAGCGCAATCACACAGGCCTTCAACGGTCCCTTCAGATACCAGGAGAATCCGCGCTCTGCCTGGCTGCCCACCCTCAACCCCATCTCAAACTTTCAGGTGAGGTGCAGACAAGGACTGTAAGGTTCCCCCTATCTTCTTTTAGCATAAACTGTACCTGCTGGGTTTTTCATCCCCACTTTACATTTTTGTCCCCTTGCCCATTTGATGCCAATCATCACTGACTTGTTTGACTGGTATGACTGGTCTGTACTCACTGCTAAATGACCTTGGGGGAGAAACAGTGCATGCAAAGTTTTTATTTTTGGGTTAATTAGGGTTAAACATTTGCAACTTCCATTTCAATATGAAATATTTTGGCTTCCAAGGAGCTGACCATTTACAGGTATTTCCCTTAATTGCTCTCATCACCCTTTACCCACGTTTCTGCCATTTTTCGTACCCACTGTGCAGCTTTTTCCCATGCCACTCCAATCATGACCTTTGCTCCTTTATGCAACCCCCTGGTCCCCTACAAACGATTGTGTCCCCTCTGATTGGCAGTGCGGAATCTTGAACGACGACAGCCCCAACGAGAACCTGACAGAGCGCAGCCTGCAGGATGCCCAGCGCCTTTTCCTCATGAATGATGTGGTGCAGCCGGTGTCAGTGGACCCCTTGGTGACGCAGGACAGCGTGCGATTCTCCAAGCTGGTGGTGGACATTGTTCAAGGCAAAGATACGTTGTACCACGTCATGTACATTGGCACAGGTACTCTTCACACAGCCCAACAGACCAATCACCAATCCAACAAACAGAATATATATAAGTTCTTGCAATTACCGGAAGGTAGCAATCTATAAAAAGTCATATTATTTCTCTATTTGCTTTGGTTGACATTTGACAAGGCAAAACATTTTTTTTACTATGTAAAAATAAATTCTTATTTTTGGCTAGGCTACCAATAAAAAGCAGTTGTCCTTTTACAGCTTCCTTCTCTCTGTGCAAATAGCTCCCCAAATCCTCATCCTCTTCCATGTGCCATCCATTGGTTGCAGGCTCTGATGTTATCAAATATAGCGCAGGACCAGCAGTCCTGCATGGTAAGTGGAAACACAGAAGGCCCACCCCTAACCAGCTTGGGTGTACTGGGAGAAAAATTAAGTAAAAGTGCTTTTATTGGTACCCCATACAAAAAAGAAGTGTTTAATCCTTGCACTGCTGGGGGAGCCCCACTACATTAATAGCATTTTCTGATTTCAAAGTCACTGAAACACTTCTACCAATAAAGTTTTGGCTTTAGATAAACTTTAATCTGCAAACATAAAATGGCATTTTATATAGAGTATAGAATATAGAGGCAGATTTTGCATGCAATGTACTATAGACATGAAAGTTGCAGACATGAGTCCCGCTGCTGCTGTAACATTTTGTATTGGCCTCCCCCGCAGAGCACGGCACCATCCTGAAAGCTTTGTCCAGCGCCAACCGCAGCCTGCGCAGCTGCTATCTAGAGGACATGCACATATTACCCAGCGGGCAGCAGGAGCCGATCCTTAACCTTCAAATCCTGCACAGCAACCGTTCCCTGTTTGTCGGCTTAAAGCACAGCGTGCTGAAAGTTCCCCTGGAGAGGTGCAGCATGTACCGCACAGAGGGGTAAGTACACAGTAATATGTATTCCTTATCGATTTCTGAACATTACAAACCAGTGGGATCAACAAAGATTTACAGGAGGCTGATCGTTTTTATTATAACAGGATGGAATGCTGCTGCGTCTGGGAATGTTGTTACAATGTTTGTGTTTCTTCTTACATTGTACTTGTGTTGCACAAATTCAGTGTCACCTCCTCCCTCCGTGTCCCCAATCTCCACAGAATCTGGTCTTCCAGTGAAGTTGAGGAGAAGTTTAATATAATTTCACTTGTTGCCGCATTCGGATGATTTAGAGCTCCACCTATACCCAACATATCCCAGTGACCTGAGGCGACCCTTCACACTCTATTCATTGTTTGTGGCATCAAATGGATGTCTTCACAAAAGCGCAGTGTGTTCCGGTCCCACTTGGCCTTTATATTGGCTGAGTTTTGTGTATAGTCTTGCCGCAGGGTTACTGGGGACGACACAGATGCAGTGGCTGTATTTGATGCATTTCTCTCTCTTCAGTTGAATAGTTCTGTGCGGCGAGGGCATGGCATTGTGTTGTTTGGTAAATTCAGTGTATATGATCAGTGTCACAGTGGAAATTGTCACTTAGCAGAGAGCATTACCTCCGCCTGGCTCCTCTGATGAATTCTCTTTTGTTCGGTCACAATTCAGTGAGTTTTATCACGCTCTGTACACCATTGAAATCCCATTTGTGCTCCGGAGACTCTGGGGCAGCCGGGATGTTGTACTGATGTAAAAGACACATTGTCTGCCGAAACCCAAGCTGTGTCAGTGCGGAAAACCATGTTTAGGGCTGTGATTGTCAGATACAGAACCGAGGATACAGATAAAGGAGATATGGATGTGATGAACTATATACACTGTGTCTGTTTCTGTATATATATAAATGCCAAAACAGTGATCCCCTAATATTGTCTTATATTGTGTACAGTAGGTCGCCCTTGTGACCCATCCTGGCATTAGGTCTACAAGACCTCTGAAGGTGCCCTGTGGTACGCACCAAGATGTTAGCAGCTGTTAGCTGCTATATGGCGTCCTCCTCCCATCTCTTCCCAGGTAAATGACACACCTGGCCATTCACAGAAAGAAATCACAATTACTCACAGCAGGCCAACCTTTCTTCATTGCTCTGTTGTTCTAATACTCACATACCCATTTTAAGCCATACTCTGTGTGTTCTGACACCCTAATCTCTTGGCCAACATTAAAGTAAAACTCAAACCACTGCTCTTTCCTATCCATGTTCTCTCACTGAACACTGGACACTGTCATCCTTCTTTCTTCTTCTGCTCAGCAATGATCATTGGTCATCTTGATTGGATTGTTTGCTTGGGAAACCTTCTCTTGCAAGAGAAAGTTTCCCCAGCAAAGAACGCTGATGCAGCACAGCTCAGTTTTTCACATATTCTTGGTGCAATTAGGCAGGTAAAATGACATAATTTGTCCCTTTCTGTCCTTTTCTGCAAAAACCACCTCCCTTTCTGCAATAACCACCTTTTGTTTTCAGCATTTTGTACCATGTTAGCTCCTTTATAGGATCAGACCAGTTGAATCAGCCTCCTCCCATCAATAAGCAATAGGCAGCCATGACTTCTGTCACTGGTTCTCCATTTGTCCTTCCTTGGACCTTTTTTGTTGGTATTGACCACTACAAACCACAAGAACACCATTTTCAAAATTCACTGACTCATCATCCAGCCAATACAATTTGGCCCTTGTCCGAGTTGCTTAGATCTGAACACTGTCTATTTTTCCTGCTTCCAACACATCGCCATTATGAACTGTTGATTCTCTCACTCACTGTGATGATTCGCTGTGTGATTTCTGTATATAAAGATTGATTCATGATGAGCAATTCCCTTTAGATTTCCCCATGGAGTCTCCTTCCCATCTGCATGAGTTTTTATACTTCATATTGGGCAGCTACTTCCTCTCTGTTGCATGCAGTGATTCTCCTCCCCACATATTGGTTTTATTTCTGTTTTCTGTCTGGCAGGTGTTTTTTCCAATCTCACAAACAAAGCCCGAATCCATCAATCATCATTGAGTCTGTGTACACTTACCACGCACTCTGCTAATATTGCTGCAATCCCTAAGACGTTCCTCACAGAGAGTAGAAGACTGAAGCTTTCAGCATCTTGTAACAAAATCCTCACAGGTGCAATCAGGAAATTTTCTCCTTTGGAAAACAGACGCATTGGCAGTTGCGTTGGGGCGTCTGTATCTGTATGCTTTTTGGTAATAATCAATCATCATTGTGTGATGGGATTGCTCGGTCTGTGGCTGCCTCTTGAGCGTATTCCATTATAGCACAATCCGGGCGCTGAGCTCTTTAATTTGTGCAAGCTCACGCTGTCTACTTCACTGAGAGGCGCCTGTTTGTTCACCCAGACACGGAGCATTGTACTCGTCCTTAATCTGTCTACGCAAAGAGCTTATTTCACGGGGATGAGTTGTCCCCATTCCCAGCATTGTATTATACTTCCTCTTAAATGATTGCACGATTTCAAGACTGACAACTTCCCAGAGCCGTCCGAAGATGGAGTAATGAGGGCTGAAGTCATTTCCCAACTCCGGGTCCATGAAAAGTGATTGTGTGTCGCATTAAACTCTCTTCCCATTTGTAGCTGAATTTTATTGGCATCAGTCCAGCTAAGAAACATCCCAGAGACTGGTTATGCCCCCAGAGCTCTCAGGAAAAAAAATTCTGGGAAAATGTTGACGTCTGGTAATGCGGGTAAACATTGCGACTGCATTGTTTGCAGATTCACCAGGCCATTCACACTCTTGCGTAGAACTTCAGCCTTTGGTCACTTTGGGTTAGGTTGGGCTACATTCAGATAGGTAGTGAAGTTTTGGTGCACTCACCGCTTCCTCACGCCTGTTATTCGGGCCTGTGGTTGAGATGCCATATGTATGCCTATAGGAAATCAATGGGGGTGATAATAGGTGGCTTTGGACCACCTGCTGCCAAATGTTCAGACAAACCCTGGTTTATCAGGATCCGATTGGGGCTGGGCAGCTGCCAAGGAACCATTGTTCCCTACACCATTCTACATGTAGCTTTAGTCTAGTAATAAGGTTAGCTGGGGGATTGGGAACGACTTGCAATGCAAAAAATGCCTGGCAGGGTCTTCAGTACTGCAGAGAATGATGCTTAATTCAGGGTTGCATGAGGGGTGTTCTCTGCTTCTACTCTCCAGGTTCAGGTCCAGTCCACGGCAATGTATTGATGCATCTCCTCCCCGATGCCTATATCTATGATTTGCTAGACTCGTAGGAAGTTGGTTTCTGGGGTTCATATAACCTGAAAGGGGACCAAGGTTGTCATCCTTATCCTATTTTTACTTTATATATTGTAGCTGACTTGCAATTATCATTCCACCGGTGAAGTCCAAAACATATCAGAACTTCCCTGCCTGCATGCCTGTTCCAGGCCGCCCACTTCCGGTATAGTGGGGATGAGGATGACGGCTCCTTTAGAATATAAACCAGCAGCAGCAGCTCCTATAATGCCGTTCTTAGCTCTCTTATGATTTATATGATATAATTATCCCCTCTCTCAGATCACTGGCAGATGTGTTATCTTTTCCGGCGTCATGTCATGAATTGTACTGAGAATAATCTGCCAGAAAACTGGCAGCCGTGAGGCAGAACCTGCGCCGGGAACTTGCGGCGATCTCGCCTCCCTGACAAACCGCCTCGGAACATTTCCACAAGCTGAATATATGATGAGGAGAATATTCTGAGACGCCAGGCAGACGTTGGGCTGTCAGGAGGACAATAGACTCTTCAGCGTGTGGCAGGTGGCAGGGAGCAGATGATGCAACAATTCTATTTTAATTATCCTTTGTGGCATCTGAGCGGCTCGGAACTGCTGATTGGCTGATCAGTGAATTTCAGAGCTTTAGTGCAGCAAAGCTTTTAATATATCAGCCCTAGGCCAGGGTAATGCCCGGCTTCAATCCTTGTGCAGGTCATAATTTAAAATAATATTGTAATTTTTTTCTCAAGAATATTCCTAAAATTCAATTTTAAATTTCCAAAAATGGTCCAATGGATATCATGCCTGGATTCTAAGAACTAAGTAGAAGAAGTAATTCAACGTTCAGATAGAGCCTTTAAAAATGTATGTCCCAATAGACACCGATCTGCCATAACATGAAACCCCCCTGACAGGTGAAGGGATGACATTGATGATCTGGGTACAATGGCCCCTTGCATGGTGGGGAGAATATGGGGCAGCAAGTGGAACAGTAAGTTCCTGAAGGTGATGATTTGGAGGCAGAAAAAATTGACAAGTGTTGGAGCAGAGTAAGTCTGAGTTATGCATTGGGTAGTATCTACCAAAAGTGTACCAACGAGGGAAGGCAAACCCATCTGTAATCCCTCAGAGGAGCGTGATCCCCCAGAAGGTGTCAAAAAACACAGTGTGCCCTTGTCTGTTGCTAAAAGTGCCTACAATGGGTATGTGAGAACCCACATTGCACCAGGGAGTAATGAAAGAAGGCGGCAAAAAAAGGTGAAAGAAATGGCAGCAATATGCACTATGGGAAATAGGCAGGCAGGAGAAGGCAGCAAGGTGCATTATGGAAAGAAGGCAGGCTGGCATAGGCAGCAGATCAGGTGCATTATCGGAAGAAGGAAGGTCAGTGGAGGCAGCAGGGTGCATTATGGGAAGTTGGTGGGCTGGTGGAGGCAGTAAGACATAAAGAACCTGCTGCTAACCTCTTGGTACCGGATTCCACAGGATACCTCCAGAGCCTTAAAGGCTCACAAAGGGGACCTACACAATATAAGGAAGGTGGTTTTCATATTTTGGTTGATCATTGTACATATTTCACAAGAAATTACTAACAATCTAACAATTAAACCCTTCAGCAGAACCTTTGAGTCAGACTGACAAGCCATTGTTGAACCTTTCTGCTCCTCTCCTCCATGACATTCACCACTGAGGATGGTTGGACAGCCTGTGATCAGTTTACCAGGGTTATTTGCTGCTCCCTTTCCTTATACATTTGAGTGTTTTAGATGTAATTATTCAAAGTGATAACCAACTATCCTTACAGACACAGACACCTCTCTCCATTGTACAGTCCAGCCATTCAGGAATTCTTATTGACAAAGAAAGACAAAGAGACAATGGTGACTATCATTTTCCAGATCCCTCCTGCTTCAAGCCCAATACTGTTTTAGGCTATCCAATGGGTTGCTGCCTATTTCTTCCTATTATCAGAACGCTCCAACATGCTGAAGATATTGGTGCAGTTTGGTTGATTCATCCCTTTTATTAAGCAGAAACCAGGAAATCTGAGCCATGCTTGCCCCGCTTCATTCCTGTTGGGCAGGTAGCACAAATACCATTAGCAGGTCCTGATTCTGTAGAGGATAGGTTGGTTTCCCCGGGGAGGAATCTGTCCTTCTATGTCTGACCTAAATACAAATCAATGGCAGCTTTGCAAAATTTGATAAAAATGTTCCTCCATTCACGCAGCCAGTTCCCTCAATTTGTGGGTCATGACGGCCGTGCCCAGCTTGGATTCCCATCCCAGAGTGCCAGTTTTGCAGAATAGGAGGAAGATTCTGTTTCTGCTCTCTTTGTCTCTCTCATCAATGAATGTGTGTGGTCGGCTGCCAGAATCCTGACAAATAAAAAGTGTCCGTGACCTGGATTCTCATTATGTAAGAAAATTTGAGTAATGAATGGAGAGATTGTTTATTTAACCCTGTGTGCCATAATGTGACGATTCCGCTCTCGTTATACCATGTGACGCATGGTGCTTCCATTGTGCCGCCGGCCCGCTGGTTTCAGGTCGCGTACCAGCTGTGACTTTCTTTTGGGAAGTTGGAGCCCTCCCGGCACAATGGACAGAGAGGTTCTCTGAAGGTTCATCTTTCCTCTGCTCGAGCTGCCCTATAATGAGTGAAAACTTTGCACAACATTTACACAGACTTTTCACTTGTGTGTGCAGGGTGAATGTGGCTCACCACCAGAGAGGAGACAGATAGTGGATTAGGATTTCACTCCATGTCATGAATCAGTGGGGTCTGCAATGTGCCAGGCATACACTGTGCCTTTATTGTGAGCTCCTCGGAGGGAGATGACTATGGGCTCTGTACAGCGCTGCATTATATGTTGGTGCTATATTAACACATAATAATTGTAAAACAACACAGAGAGGACCGTGCATGTGGTAAGAACAGGCCAAACACCCAGCACTGAGCAGTCACTATTATGGATCTGATGTTTTCTATAGGAGTCAAACTACAGTTGGAGTCACTGGAAGGTTACATCAATATGGAGGGAGCGGTGGGGAGAATGGGGACTTGTAGTTCTGGAATTACACGCGTACACTACGGTGGAATTGTTTGCTCAGTATAATGTGTTTGCTTTTATTTCCCTCAGAATAATAGAACAAGTCTAAAACAAACCTTTTGGGTCGAAGAGTTAAGTTGGACTCTGCGTAGAGATTTGCTGCCCCCAAGGTGCGATTTCCAATTAAGATTATCGCATTTTTGTACAAACCCGAGCTTGCCCCATCTGGTCCCGTAACGCTGTGTTTACAGGTCTGTGAAGGAATTGGTGCCAGAACGGAACTGAGAGGGGAGATGGCAGTGCCAGGGACCCCAGGGTCAGGAGAGCAGCCAGAAATCTGCAGCTTGCCGTGCCAGCATACCTGGTAACCCATTCGTGGTCAACTGAAGATAGCAGCGTTCCAACTTTCCAAACCCGCTTGTAAGTCGCGATTGTAAGCTCTTATGGTTTCCTTTTACGTGCTGGCTGGCTGCCAAAATCTTGAAACACTGATCCCTTTATGGACTTGCTGGAATATATTCAGAATTTAAAGCTGCGGTTGGATTAGTCCCTGTTGTGCTAGAAAGGAATAAGGAATTTTAATGAAAATAAGAAATAAGCTTTTCTCTGTATATTTAATTTTTAGCCTATTTGCTTACAGCCCCAAACCGGCCTTGGCTTTCCAATGCCATGCGAGGTCCCAGCATCAGCTGCTCTGGTACATGTAGTTCTCCAGAAGCTGACAGGATACTTAGAAAAATCACCAGACTTGGAGCAAACTAAATGTTCAGTCTTCTTTAGATCAATCAGCAACTGTAGACTGACAGCATGGAAGCTGCGATTTTTCCACATGTAGAGTGGGCAGGGAAGCACCTCCAGTGCCTTGATGCCTCCGTTACAAACGTAAATGCCATGCGTGGGGGTACTGCTAATAACGGAACTTCCTGATGCAGGCTGACAATGTTAAGCCAGTGTCATACAATTCACAACAGGGTTGTCAGCCTCCTTCAGTGATCCAACAGCCATGCTAATGGCCAAATGAAGGACGCGCATGGCAGGGTGACAACACAGCTGCTAATTTCGTCATAGGAGCCACTTAGTAAAAGGCCTGCCAGGCCTAATAGGCCTTGATGTTGTATGTGCAGTTGTCTGATGCAACAAAGCGGCCCTGGCATATAGTTGGTTTGGCTGGCTGGGGCGTTATTGGTGGAGGGAGCACAATGGAATGTGAGAGGTATTCACAGGTTGAACTTTCTAACCATTATGTCTCCTATGTACCATAGAACATTGTGCTTGTTTACTGTGTTTTTTTCGTGGTCACCCCGCCGTAGTTTTGCCATGCACAAAACGAATTATTCTGCCAAACCACAGATTTTGTGGGTTCTATGTTGATGAACGCCGAGCCTCTGCTGTCCTCTCTCGGGTGACCTTCTTTAAAGTCGCATCTTTATATATCGGTGACACATTGCTTGCAAAAATTTAGCAGCTGAAATAAAGCCTTACCTTACTTTACAACATTTTGTTGGAGCAAGGCTTCTATCAGTCCTGGTGTCTGTTCCCGAGCCGACGCTGTGTCAAGGCGTCCTGAATTATGGGCGCAGTTTTGTGGAGTGCTCACAGTCTCTGGATGTTTTCAGTCGTGTCATTAAAGTGATAAAGAAGAAGTTCTCGCTGGAAAAAGTTTATGCTGAACTCCTAACATCAGTCTATCAACCTGCACGCTTGTCACCGGGAGGAGGGACAGTTGGTGAATTTGGCGTAGAGACAGCAAATTGTTTATGTAGTGCAGAGATTTTCAGAGCTGACTTATTACAATAGTGATATTATTATAAATTTGCACACCCATCAACTACAGTACCTCTCCCTCCTATGTTATGCAAATTAGGACAGGGTTCTGTAGTCCGATCATACAGTAAAATGCTGCAACCAGTCCGATAGATCTTCGCAGTGACAATGGTCATCACAACAACATTTTCCTAATGGGGAAATGGCAATCCTGATCACTCTGTAAAGCTAAAAAAATTGTAGTCACACCTTTCAATAACTCGGAATCTTCCTGCATGGCTCCTCCAGTTACTTTGATTTAATCTTTTCTTCTATGTTAGCACTACCCCCTGCCCCCCCTTCATTGTATTGGAGTTGTGCGGTCATTTTCCCGGATTGTAATGATAATACTTCAGTTCTAATGTTGAACTCTTATCAGCAGGCAGTGTGATTGCTCTCTTGTAAGTCTGACACCTCTTGAACTGACAACATCTCTTCTTACTGTTCGTTACGACTCCGACAGACAAAAATCTATTTCTGGTCTGAAAAGATCTCATTGTCCGACGTAACAAGCTGGAATTTCCATTAATGATACCATTCACCTTCATGATGTGAGTTCCATGATGTGGGCGATGGATGAGGGGGCAGCATGGATACTGGGGGTGCATGGATCAATCTCTCATTCCCCCACTTCCCCGCGCCCCTGCTTTCTCCCTCCCACCTCTCTTTTTTCCCCTCCATCCATCCCTCTCACCCTGAAGTGTTCTATCATTCTGCCCGCTCTCTACCCATATTGTGCATGAATGGCTTTTACAGATCTCAGTTCATGAACTCCTCACCTGCTGGTGTGATGTGCCCATTGCTGCATGTCAGTACCTGCTTGCCAGCTGCAGAGGGGAATGAACACATCATGTTCCTGGCAGAGATCACTCTGTACTGTGTTTTTATCTGCCTGGGGGGGACCGCACTCCGCCAGGGGCAGCAACCACAAATACCAATCAAGTTGCCTGGGGTCAGCCCATTCCTCACAGAACTCTATTCCTTGGAATAGGCTGCACTCAGATCCTGCTGGGCAGCAACACTACACAAGGGTGGACACAGATTATTAGAGCACAGACTGTGAGATCCCATCTTCTCCTCTGCTGGGGACTTAGAGAGAATCATTGGTATTTACACTCTGGAAATAATTAATATGGGCTTTTGTGAAATCTTAAAATTCAGCCACCCATCATTCTTAGCTCTTGTTGTTGTAATGGAGGGGCAGACCTGTACCGGACACATATTTGTCTTCATCCTTTCATTATGTTATGCTAATGGATGGCACAATGACCGCGAGAAATCTTCCATCCTTCTCCTCTTCTTTCCCCAATTTTCCTTTTCACTCCCATTTCCTATAGGAGGGTCCCCAACAAAGTGAGAGCATGACATGCCCTCCCCACTACACCCCTGATTCTACCCATCCTATCCTTTGCTTTTTCTCTTTCTTTTCTCTCCATTTTTGTTTCTTCTCTTCCTCTCCTTCTTCTTTCCCATTCTATTCATCTCCCTTCTTCATCCCCTCCCTCTCTCCTCAATTTCTCGCTTTCTTAATTCTGTACCTCTTTTCCCTTATTATTATTATTACTAATAAACAGTTTTTTTATAGCGCCAACATATTACGCAGCTTTGTACAATAAATAAATAAACAATAAATAGGGGTTGCAAATGACAGACAGGTACAGACAGTGACACAGGAGGATGAGAGGACCCTGCCCAGAAGAGCTAACAATCAAGGAGGTGGTTCCTGTTTGTCTCTTCATCTCCCTCTCTTTCTCCTTACTTCTAACTTTCCTCTCCTTTTCCTCTTCTTTCTCCCTTCCATTTCTTTTCTCTTTTTCCTCTCCTCCTTTTTCTTTTTTACTTCTTTCCTCTCCCTCTTTCACTCTCCGAGTTTAACTTTTCTTCTACATCTCTCTCACCTTACTTCTACCTTTCCTTGCCTTTTTCTCTTCCTTCTCCCTCCCGTTTGTTTTCTCCTCTTCCTCTCTTCCTTCTCTTTGTCTATGTCTATAATTCTCCTCTATTCAACTTTTCTTTCCTTCTCCTTTATTTCTTCCTTTTTTTTTTATCTTTTCCTAATTTAAAAGGTATTTGATTACGTGTTCAGAACACATTATAAAGCACACATGTTGAAGGATGCTTGGAGGGTAATCCCTCTGTCTGTTTATTATTATTATTTCATTCATAAACATGAAAGGACCAAGCGTGCAATAAGGAAATTACAACCTTTACAGAGAAGCAGAAGTCTCCCTGGAGTCCCTGAGTTCAGAATCTGATTGGTGGTATATCTTTCCATCAGCCATCAAATGCTGAAATATGGGATTAGGTGGGGTTGCCCTTTACATGCAATGAATATAGAGAGAAATACATCCATACAGAGAAAAGCCTGGATGTCCAAGCAGGTATCTCAGATTTTCACAGGTCATGATTGTAATGGGGGGGCGGTCATGATTGGATTGGGGGGACGGTCAAGCCCTGAGCCACATACACACTGATTGAACAGCATGGTGGCATTATTGCATTATAATGAATGTGAATGGAGCGGCGGAGCGCCTGCACTCTGAAAAGCTCCAGGGACCCGGCTTTTAATTATCCGCTGATTACAGCTAATAGGATTGCAGAGGCGTCTTGCTGGTAAAACCACCCAGCTTCATTTTGGACAATTTGTTCTTATTAACGTAATCGCGGCCTTGTTGCCTCCTTTGCTGACATTCGTGTCACAGAGAAATGTCCTCCTGTTCACCATTTCAGTTCTGTTCATTACTCTGCTGTACACCCAACATCTCACCCTTTTCACCCCATTACTTTACCTTGGGGGCCCCCAGCATCTAAACTGCTCTGTGATGGTATATTAAAGTGCACCTGTCTGCCGTACACATTGGAAGCAAATTCTGTACACAGAGGTTGCATCCAATACATTAGTACTCAACATACTACAGGGGCCCAAAATACCCCAAACTCAGCAAAGTGTTCACCGATCTAACTGAGAACAATGACACACTAATACTTGGGGGAACCAGAACAATGACACACTGACACTCGGGGGACCAGAACAATGACACACTGACACTTGGGGGCCCCAGGACAATGACACACTGATTCGTGGGGGACCAGAACAATGACACACTGACACTTGGGGGACCAGAACAATGACACACTGACACTTGGGGGACCAGAACAATGACACACTCACACTTGGGGTCCCATCTATGTACACAGGAGTCAGTGGTGGGCCATGGATGACTCCTCCTCTTTCAGTCTTTTTTCCCCCTCTGGCTTTTGTTGAATTTTTCCACCCACCACATTCTGCAGTTGCATTCCAGACTTTATTGTGAATTTTCTGATCTTAATATAACTGATGGCATTGTCTGCGTGTCACCCACTCACTCACCTGCCTACTCATCTCGGGCCATAGATGGAATTTTATCCAACACAAGAATTTTTGGAAATGCCAGCCATGCCTGGGGTGATGGTGAAGGAGGAAGTCCAGATGCCAATCCCCTCTGCCTGCCAAATAGTTTTATCATTCTTCTGTACCATAATTTCTGCTACCTCTGTCTGCTGTTTCCAATGTGGGCAGAGGTCTGGGCTGGTGCTGTGCATTCTGTCCCTAGCCTATAGGGGGCGCTATTTGTTCTTTGGTGTTCAGCAAATTATGCTCTGCCCATATTCATACAGAATTATATTTATTTTTATTCCTGAACCTCCAGCATGTAACAAGTTCATACTGAATGCTGCATTTATTAAAAGGGAATGCGTTTCCAGAGCTATTTTTATACAATTTACAATTTTTGTAGTTTTTGATCTTTACATTCGTACACTCTTACTGTTTCATGTTTTTATTTCATATCCAGGTTTAGAGACCTTCCTAGCGGTTATCTGAATGTCCAGGTTTATTTTAGGTACATCAAATGGCTTCTATACAGCAAGGAGCTTGGGGGTCTAAGAAAGCTGTGCTGCTGTCTCTTGGTTGCACTTTATGGGAATTTCACTAATACCAATTTGCCCCCCAGCTCCAGAGTTGTTTTGAAATTATCTGTTCTTCTTTGCACTTGTTTACCTACCGCAAGGATTGTATTGGAAAAGCAGTCATAGAACAGAAGATTCCCGTGACTTTATTGGGGTAAAACTTTTCTGTTCTTCTTGCCATTGTTTATAATGCCACCCATGATGTGTCCCCCTGGAGGCCGGGTGAGGTAAGAGCTCAGAATTGACCATCCACGTGGACGTTTCTTTCCCTCTGGGCTTTCCCAAGTTGTATTTTGCAGATTGGCTTCATGAGGCCCTGGTATATTCTCTCGTTATGTCCCCCATATTTTATTCTCTGTCAGGCGATGGTTTTTTCTTTGACTTCTTCTTTTTGTTTTTTTCTTTTGATTCCATTTTGCTTGGAAGCATTCAAGGAGATAATAACAGAGTTGGGTGTCATCAGAATACTATTTGTTTCTTTTTGTCAGGCAGCAGCTAGCAGGGTATTAGATCTGCTCAATCGAATCTAATCCCCAATTTTATTTGAATGAATTTTAGAAAACCGATATTAGAATTGTGTCCCAGGGATGTGATTATGACTTGGCGGGTCGCATTATAATTGGCCTCCATTGTTGTAACGATGTAATTGCAGTGAGTGATTAAAAAATGTTTAGAAGGTGATCAGCAATCTCCTTCGTACAGTATATACTCGGGACATCATGCTCCTCGGGGGCGTGGTCTCTCACCTCTGTTTCTGACATTTTTCACCCAACAGATTCTAAATAAAATGGCAAAACAATGCAGCATACAGGGCCTCCAGCTTGTTCAGCATGGCAGGGGGTATAAGTTGCTGGAATGCTGAGCATTTGTGGCCCCCACTTCATATCCTGTGAAGGACCCGTTTTTAATACTACGTCCCTACAGGTAACACGTGTGTTCGCTACACATGGATCAGATGGAGGCCTTGAACACAGATTTAATATTACGCTGAAACTTTATATAAAGAAATACACTGATATACATTGAATTTGTTAATCCCCGCATTCCCCCCAGTTGGTGTGGCGTCCCTATTGTACCCCTAATGCCCCCTCACCCGATCCCTCCCCCCCTCCATATTCCACATCGCTTATCTCTCTTTATATTTCGCCGTCTCCTCAATCTTCATTTTCCCCGTAAAATCTTTTCAGCGTCCAGGAATGATCCTTGCAGAAAATAAGGCAACAAATCCTCGTCGGTAGCGCAGGCAGTGGTGACAGAGATTTGCGTGATTTGTGGCCTCCATTATTAATTCATCACCGGGATTTTATCTCGATCAGCGGGGGTGGATTTTCTTATCAGAATTTCTGTGTTTTTTTCATTGCGCGTCTCTGGTTCCCGGGTTCTGCGCTCCGTTTGGCGCTCTCCATATCTCACCTATTTGACATGTGGCCGGCACTCCTTAATCACAATCGCAGCTCTTTTTGCGGCAGCACTTTAGCCCGAGTGGTTTTAGCGCACTCAGTAATAATGAAACGATGATCTGCGCTGCCGACAAGTGGCCAGCACTCAGACACCACTGATTAGGATCATTGAACCCCATTAGAGCTGAAATATCCTCAGGGCTTCAGAAATCAGAAGGAATTAACTCTTACTGCACCCGCTGAGACTCCTGATTTAATTGAAGCTTCAGCTCGCCCCGGGGCCCTAATTAATGGACACGCATGCATTCAGTCTGGGTGGCCCTGTCAGGCTTTTATTTTTTAAAAACTCTCCCTGTGTGGGGTTAAATGCTTCCAATGGAGCAAAGGATTGCGCTAGTCCTACGAGTTCTTCTTTCGCCTCTCCACTCGCATCTTACCGCAGATTGCAGACCGTAGGGATCGTAGGGACTCTGGCACTGAATGAGCCCATTGTTCACGCTCCCCCCCAACCAAAACTCAGCCGCCTGTGCAAACTGATCGCAGACACCCTCCCCCCCCCCCCCCCCCCCCCCCCCCCCCCCAACACAGACGGCTTTGTCTAACATTTGGCCCCTCGCAGGGCTCTCTGAAGATTTGGAAAAACGAGAGGGGAAAGTTGTCGTAATCTTCCCATATATGGGTGCAGGGAGTTTATGCATCAAGTTTTAATCCCTGGTCACCATCAAACAAATCGGCGTCCACTGGATGTGTGGCGGCTTTGTGTTGCTGCCGCGTTTAATGTCAGCTGGTCTTTGAACCCGAGCTTGAGGCAGAGAACAGCGAGAACAACAAGAGCCTGCAAGGGGCAATAATCATGATGACGATTGTGTCGAATTTGTGCCAATGGCGGATTTGCGGTCTGTGTGATCTAATCACAGTTATGTCAGGAAAAAGGAATCGAGGATAAGCCACAAAAACCGAACGTGAAGTACAAAACAAATTCTTCTTTGTGATCAGAGTGGCGGAGGGTAAAATCCGATTTTCTGTACAACTAAGCGAGATTTTATTTTCCGTGCCAGTACAATTACCTTAGAACAGGAGTCTGCTGAGTCCATTGAGTGAAATGGATTATTTGTATGGTTGATGTGTCTGTGGCCCCCAAATTGTTGTGTATATGGGGCAATCCTTTGGTTGGGGTCAGCTGGTACAATTTAGCTCTGGGTGACCCCCTATTGATAAGACATCCAGCACATTCCATCTCACCTTATCTGACAGTTCCCATCTGTTTATTTTGCAGGACGTGTCTGGGGGCCCGGGACCCCTACTGTGGGTGGGACAGTAAGAAGAAGCGCTGCACCACCCTGGAGGACAGCTCCAACATGAGCCTCTGGTTCCAGAACATCACCGAGTGCCCGGTGAGTGATGACATCAGAGTGCCAAAGATCTGCCATGTAGGGAAAAAATGAAATTCTATAATATACGGTGGGAAATAATAATGAGTATGAGCACACGACTGATTCTATACAATCAGAAATAATAAGAGATCTCATACAGTTGGAAATCTGTTGGTTGACCATAACAGAGGCGCTCAGCCAACTAACTGATTACCGATTAGTGGATATTGCACATAAAGTTACCAATCTGCATTCAGTAGAAAGTTGCATTCAGCAGAAAGGTGCCCAGAAAGACTAAGAAGTTGCCCAGCGTACCACACATTGCTGCAGAAATATTAAATGTGTGTGGGTGGGGGGCTCTCTGTGTCCCCCTCTCAGTGGCTGAACAGAATGTGAGCAGAGGGGACATCAAGAGCAAGAATTCTGCATAAAGGGTTGCAGGAGGGCAGAAAATTTAGTATAAGGCTAAGATGGAGAACATGGGGACGCAACACAGGGACACAACCTCGGGACACCACATGGGAACACCACATGGCTACACCATGACACACCACAGGAACACGACATAGGGACCCCAAACCAGCAGTAGGAGAGATCATAACTAACCACAGAAAGTGTTCTTTTACCTAAAGAGTAGTTGGTGGTGGGCACAGACTTCAGGCAGAGGTAAGTAGCCATTCTACAGTAGGTGAATGTCCTCATGCAAGGTTAAATTAAATCCCCTCCCCTCCATTGCCTGTCATTGACACCAATGCTCCCTTTCAGGTCAGAAACCTAACAGTGAATGGTGGACTGGGCGCATGGTCATCATGGCAGCCGTGCCAACACTCGGACGGAGATTCCTTTTGCCTCTGCCGCTCCAGAAACTGCAACAACCCCCCTCCGCGGTGTGGTGGGAGAGACTGTGAGGGCCCCCGGATAGAAATCACCAACTGCTCCCGGTAAGTTTAACATTTGTTGTGTAACTTTACCATCTCCAGGAATAAATGTCCGGAGGGTGTCACAAAACAGCTACAAAAAGACTCTGCCTTTTTTAAAAAATACCCCAGAGCTCCAATCAGTGACTTGATGATGTCATCAGTCTGCTGCAGGCAAGAGGAAGCATTTCCTCAGTCTCCACTCTCCCAGTGATCAGACTGCAACATATCTGCTAGAATATCAGACCAGGACATAAATGGTGACCCCAGTTGATGCCCAAACAATGACAGTGCCATTCTTTTGGAGAGAAAAGCAGATGAAGTATTGTGAGGGAAGATCTGTGACCTCTGCAAGGTAATCAATATTTGGAAGATTTACACCAACAAAAAGATAATTGGTGACAGGTCCTCTTTATTAATGATTTGTACAGCGGGGTCCAGGATATCTTCTCCCATCACATTGATAAAACAAAAGCCGAGTGAAAGAGATTCACTCCTTCTTGTTATTTTACATTTTTATTAAGCAGGAGAATTACAGAAGATCCAAAAAAACAGAAGAGGAGGAAAGTTTATATCTGGCAAATGGTTTTCATTGTAGATGCAGCACTGAAAATAAATGGGGAGGGGTTGCAAGGGATGGGGGGCTGCTACTGCCTCGGTGTTCTGTGTACAGCACCGCGGTATATGTCAGAGCTAAATAAATGTATAATATTTGTGTGTGTCTGTGGGGGAGCATTAGAGTGTCAGCTCTTCTGTACAGAGACTGATGGAACTGTCTCAGTGTGCTGTGTACAGCACTGAGGTATATGTCAGAGCTATAAAAATATAAAAAAGGGAAAATAATGATTCCATGGGATTTGAAGTTCTTATTATGAAGTCACGGAGTTTATGGGAGCTCTGAAAATTTCTGATTAATGCAACAAAACTCCAGGAGTTGCAAATACTGCATCACTACATCTACCGAAATAATATTTGTAATGGGAGTGTTCCAAGTTTGCAGGATCATCCAGGTTCTTCGATGATAGCCTATCTTCTCCAGTCTTGGAGAGCTTTAATAGATCAGGCCCATAGTGCTGTGTGTATAAGTGATCAGATCTTAAAATTCTGTCCAGAATAAAATGTTCAGAAGGGCAGAATATTGAGCACATGTGTTTCAGTACTTTGGGACTCCCAGGTGATTATTAGCTGGTTATTGATCAGAATATTGGTCTGACTGAGCGGTATCTGAACTTTTGGAGTCTTAGTAAAGCTGCAGAAGGAGCCAATTTTGATGAAGAAGGGAAATATATCTTCTAATAATTCAAAATAATTTAAAACTTGAATGAATAGAAAATATGGGATTGCCCCAAAAATTGTGGAAAGTGAATCTTTGGATGGTGAATTAGGACACCAGAATCTCTACTGATGGATAATTCTCAGAAAGGATTGTATTAAGGCTTGAATAGTCCTTTCCCATGCAGAAGAAGCTTCTTGGCGAAACGCATCGGGCTGCAGATCATTTTGGATTTTTGGACTTTATTTTTCTCCCCTTCATCATTCACTCTGTAAGTGTTAGGAGTAACTTCTATAATTGGCGGGTGTTGGGGAGCAGCGTGAAGGATTTCAATTAGGGGTACGTACTGGGTAGGTGAATTAAAGGTTCATTTTCTGGGTTAGGGATTGTTGAGGATAGGTGAAGGGTTATTTTTAGGGTTGGTTTGTGTTGGGGGGGTCAGAGGCAGGGAGGAAGGTTTGGGTGCTGATTCAGGTCTGGTGGTACCTGGAGTTTTGTATACAGCTGTCTGATGTCCCAATCTGCGATATTCAGGGAATATGCTGAGGGCGATCCCATGTAGTTTTTATTTCTCATTAACTGCAATGGTCCGGTGACTGGGGAATGTATTGACCTTGTGCCCCGCATTCTGTGCTCCTTTCGGGGTCGCTGCTATCTGAATTTTATGTTCAGGAAGTGAATTTGGCAGATTTTGCTATTTGATGAACATTTTGTATGTAAATATAATGATTTCCCCGCTGGATGCTGCACCGGATTTTATTATCTGTGAGGTAAATACGAAGTGCATGGTAATCTGCGATCTCTGCCTGCCGCGTTCCGGGTTCACAGAGGTGCCCGGCTGGAATGTAAACAGACGTCTGTGCCAAGCTGAGCTGCCATCACATATGGATCTGGTTAGCGGGACTCCGCGCGCTCAGGAAATGGAGATTTTTTTTTCTTGTGTTCACTATTCATAGTCTGACACCTCCAAGCCGCGACTGCCAGACGTGTCACCGTAGGAAGGGGCTTCACACACAACGAATTTCTGCAGAATCAGCCAACTGCACATCTGGTACCCAGCGGCTGAGCAATGCCAGACACCACTGCCGGGGCCGAGATGGTTAACAACCATCGGATACATCAGATTACACCTCGGATATGCTGTGCAAAAAGTAATTGAATTCCTTCATACATTTCTATAAGCTGCTGAATAATACAAAACACGGCGCATTGTTTTTTCAGGATAATCGTATTTTTATAATGGTGATTTCTTGCACTGTGAAATAAATCACCAATATTATTGAAAAGATCATTCAATTAAAAATCAAAAGTCACTCTGAGATGGGATACGGGCCAGTTAGGTCCATTAAAGCTGGCATTTATAAAGTATTGAAAGGCTTAGCTGGCTGACTGAAGCTGGCCTGGCATTTACCTGACCTCACCAACTCACCCAGCTCTAGGGAGGGAAGAATGGGGATTTAGTTGGCCTCTGACCCCCAACCCTCCGACTGTGTCAGTTTACAGATTAAGCTGCGTAGGAAGGAATTAATAATTTAGGATGAAGGTTACATGATTCAAATCTTGCACCCACTCAGACATGATTGGTCCTCTTTAGAGCCTGGTATTTAGGTTCAGAGTTTGGTTTGTGGTAAATTCGAGGTTAGTCACAGGTCAGGCGCTATATAGAGATCTCATCTCATGCGTTGACCATTTGTGATTGGTCCCATATTCCATGGCTGTCTGTTGGGCTCGGGAGTGCAGATTATTTAATATTCTATAATTGGGATACAAAGTATTTCATTCTGGCCCCAACATTACAGAACCCCAAGTGTCAGCCGGCACCCTGTAAATGTAAAACGCGTCAGGCACCCAGCTGCACGATGAGAGGGTCGCTCCCCAAAGTGGACAGTTTAGTTGCTGCTAAAGTTGTAACTTCTGCTTAATGCTGCAAGTTGCCCCAATGTCCTCTTTGGTGCAGACTATTCCTAACACAGAATAACCCCTAACACTTCACCATCCCCCCACCTGATCCCACATGTAGTCCAATCCCCAAATGCATCCCTTACCCTTGTTCACCCCCTTTATCCTTCCTATTTTCCTAACACTTAAACCTCCCCCTAACACCAACCTAGCCTTTTGGAGCCCTTCAACTGTCCCAACCCTAGAACAAGAGTTTTGTTTCATGCAGTGTACATTTTTTTTTTTGCAAAATTGCGAAATCCAGTGTCCTTGTAACTTCCTGGGTGCTGAACCTAAACCTCAAACAGTGTTATCAGCCCCTCCCAGCTATCTTCTGTGAACTACCACCACCCTACAATATGGAGTAAATGAGGAGTTCTGTAGTTCTGTATTAGGTTAACAACACAGCTGTGTGTGTTGTCATCTCAAGACAGGAAGTCTGTTACTGGCAGGATCAGGTGAAAGTAAAGGCAAAGAAAACTAATGCAGCTGCCACATGTAGGGACTGGTGAGCTGCAATATCTCATAGTTTTTTGGGGGTTTTGATGCATTTTGTAACAATTCAGGGACTTTTCTTCTCAGATTTTTTTCACTTTCCCAAATTCTTTAGTGCAATGAAGGAATTAATCAGGGAAAGTGAAATCACACAGGCTGCAGGCGTCATGGCTCAGCATTCACAATGGGGGCCCGGAGTGTTAGTTTTATGTGTTTGCTTACAATGCAGATTTTATGCTAATTCAGCGCTAATGAGTCTCTGTCAGTCTGGGGCCCCGGCACACTCGCAGCCCTCCCCGCCACAACCGCATTAATGAAGCCTCAACCTGAATTGTTCCTGGAGGTGTCATGTAAGAAGGAAATCAAAATATTACTCAGATAGTGAAGAGATTAAATTATTATTATTATACAGTTTTTATATAGCTCTGACATATTAGGTAGCGCTGTACAAAGTCAATAGCCATGTGACTAGCTGGCCCTCAAAGGGCTCACAATCCAATGTCTCCCCATAGTCACATGTCATTATTACAGTCCACAGGGCAAATTTGGGGGGAAGCTAATTAACCTAACTGCATGTTTTTGGAATGAAATATCTTGTAGAGTTTTTACCTGCGCATCCCACATTCCCTGCCCTGGCACAGCACTTACAGTAAGTGGGGAAAGGTGGCACGGTTCAGGGCGGGCAGCTGATTGCACATCTTTCAAGTTCCCTAAGAATGGGTTAAACCTAAATTGTGAACCCAATAGTGCTGGTGCAGTGCAGGTCACAGATATTGGGAGTCTGAAATGTTTGGAAATAAAGTATAGTTTCATTGGAGGATTTTCTTTATAAATGAAGAGTTTTTTTGCTTGATGAATATGAGTATGATGATGAGGGTGATGATGATGAGTTCCCCCGATGATGTGCAGTGCTGTCTTTTTGGTGGAGTCCATACTGCAATTAGGCTCCTCTTATATCAGGGCCACCCTCAACCCATATAGGGGATGAACATGATGTTTAGAAGAAAAAGAGCCAAACTGATGAGGTGTTTAGGTGCAAATGATCATCTTTTATCCCAGTTTGATGCTATTAGTTTTTCAGGTATCAAAATCTCCCTTCTTTAGTGCCTGACTGTCCAAGAGAATAATTGACTCAACTGTGTAAAGTACAGCAGCTAAGTCCCAGTGTGCCCACTTTTCTAATAATGAAGATTATATGTAAATTATTGCTACTAAACAGGATTTAAATAGCGCCAACATATTACACAGCACTGTACATTAAATAGGGGTTGCAAATGACAGACAGATACAGACAGTGACACAGGAGACCAGAAGGTCTGCCACAGGACTGCCCAGAAGAGCTTACAAACTAGGAGGTAGGGGACGTATCACACAATATGAGCAAACATCATATGTAAATGATGTGTTAAGCATCTGTATTCATCATATGGTTGTATTTTACACGGCTGAATTCCTCAGTACAACAGATCTGCATGAAGGTTCAGGTGATGAGATGCCAGTATAGGGCATTATGAATATTCTCAACTATAAACCAACCTGAATATAAATTCCGGTACTTTTTTCCTTTGCCTGAGAACGCTTGACTCAAGTATAAACCTAAGGCCTTATAAGATTTTGGATAAAAAAAATCATGGTTCATACTCAACTATATACAGAATGATGTGAACTATCCTATAAATGACCTAATAAGTTCAGGTGCCTCCAGTGAAGGGCCCTGGTAATCCTCCATCATACAAAGACATTGTAGACAATTGTGCTCTTCCAGAATTGTGGTCACAGTTTGGTGAAGACCCTTTTCTGTTCCCCCATGACTGTGCCCCGGGGTACAAAGCCAGCTCCATAATGACATGGTGACACCAGTTTGGTGTGGAGGACTGTGAGTGTCCTGCACAGAGCCCTGACCTCACCCTACCGAGCACCCTTGAATGGAATTAGAATGGTGAGCCAGGTTTTCTCATCCAACATTAGCATCTGACCTCATAAATGGGGCAAACCCCCACCATCCGTACCTGACCTCACCAATAAGGGCGCAAATCCCCACATACACCCTCCAAAATCCAGTGGAAAGCCTTCCTAGGAGAATAAAAGATGTCTTAGCTTTAAATTGACTAAACTCCATTAATGAGCATGGTGGTGGGTATTGTGGGTGGGGGGGATCCATGTTATTTTTCATGGTTTTGGATTAGAATGTACAACATGCCCATACGTTTGTGATGGTTGGGTATCCGCAGACTTTTGGGCACATTGCCCCTAACTTATTAAAGCTCTTCAAGACTGGAGAAGATAGACTATCATTGGAGAACCTGGGTGATCCATCAATCCTGGAATCCATCTGGTACAGGATTGAAAACATTTGCCAACAAACAGCAAATGATTTTTAGGAATTTCATTGAAATAGGTTGGGGTGAATATGAAGAATTTACTGTTCTCCTTCTAATCAGCTCTGGTTTTGGGTGCTGTATTTTAGTTTTGTGTAAATCCGAACTCAATATAATATATTTTTATTATACTTTTGTTCTATTCTGTCTGTTCTATCATCTCCTCTCTTTTCTAGATGCAGCACTCTAACAATGGCGATTTTTGTTTCTCCCTCTAGCAATGGTGGTTGGACACCTTGGTCCTCCTGGGCGCAATGCAGCACCTCCTGTGGCATCGGATTTCAGGTTCGGCAGAGGACATGCAGTAACCCTGCCCCGCGCTTCGGAGGGCGAGTTTGTGTTGGACAGAGCAGAGAGGAGCGGTGAGCCCCCCATTCACATTTTCGTCCATCACAGCCCGTAGGCGGTTAATCCTCCATGCACTCAGTGCTTTTACAATAATTGGTTGTCGCGGTGTTACCGTGCAGCAGTTTAGGCGCTCGCCAGTGTTTGTGCTGCCTGTTTGGTTATTAATTATTCAGCGTCTTAAGCTGAGAACAGCTCGGAGATTGTATCATTATAGAGATCTGTTCCCTTGTCCGTAAAATCTACGGATAACCAAGAACTCCCTGAATGGCGCAGCGCCGCCAACTCCCCCGCACTCAGCACTTTGTTTTTATTGGGTTTAACTGATCGCTTCAGTCCTGCGAGTCCCCGGCAAGTGTCAGCTAAGTGCCAATTTCAGGCAGAGAGTTCATTCCAGAACAGTAAAGTGAGCTACTGCGGGCTAGGGAATAGAATGATATTGCCGCGTGTTGGTGTGGCTGCATGCGTCAGACATGACATGCTTTAATGATCACTGCCTAATACTTATCTTATCATGGCAGCGTTTGCCTAAGAATCTTTTATAAATACATTGCTACTATTTTATATTTTCTTATTTTGGGAGTAGCTCTTTCCAGTGGTTGTTTGTATTTCAGGCAGTGCAGTCAGTAGCCCAACTGAATATTAATGTGAAATCATCTGCATAGATTGCTTGCTGTATTCTTTGTGGATAGACATAACTAGAGAGGAACACAAAGATGCAGTAAATGCACAGCTGAAAATTGCTTTGAAGAGAGGGCTCTGTGGTTGGTGGTGTGACCCTCTATGCAGCCATATGGAATATCTGTACTGTATACCTGGAAATGTTTACACATTGCTTGTCACAAGTCTAATGCTAGGTCTCCTGATAGCCATGCTAGAATATTTTTGGTCACGCTTTAGGATGCCGTATTTGCTACCTTGGTGAAGCTTTATACCCCTGTGATTTGGTAGCACTTTTGCATGTCTTTCCCCCAGACGGTGATGCAGATTCTGGCGGTTTGTCAGATTCTCCAGCACAGCGGATGACTGCCATGTAATGCGGATGTCGCAGGTTCTGATCCCAGTGACTCCGCCGTGCTGCGTACATCTGATAACGGAGATGATTAATTTACCTCTAGTTTCCTAATTAGAGATTTGCAGGATATTTAACCCCCGGCAGACATCTTCTCTGTCCCGACCTTTCACCTGGATTTCAGATGTAAGCTCAGAGAGCGCTGAGTTCGTCAATAATCTGTTAAATTGTTAAATGTGCTAATTCAGCCCGCTCTCTGCCCTCACTCATTATCAGGTCAGACGGATGCACTGTGCTGTGTCTCAGGGTAAAAAATTGTGACCTTTACTCTGCTATTCACCAGTCTGGGTGTCTGCTGATTAGAACCGAGTCTGGGCTGGTATTATTGGGTCATTGTGACCTTCCAGTGTTGGAGGTACTACAAGAACCAGCATGTCGGCTCTGCATACCCCAAAGCTTGTGAGATTGCAGTTTTTAGACTTTGCTCAGGCACGTGGTATGCAAGTGGGTAGCACCCTGCCCATGCACTAGGATCCCAGGTTTGAATTGCAAACAAGGCTCCATCTGCATGGAGTATGTTCTCCTGACATGTCATACTGGTAGTCAGTAATACGTCTTTCTCCATTGCATGACAGGTGCACTTTAGAAGTAACCAGGTTAAACTTCCTCTGGTATCAGACAGGAAGATATCTGGCTTCCAGATCTTTACTGATATTTCTCCTTCCAGGTTCTGCAACGAGAACAACCCCTGCCCGGTCCCCATCTTCTGGTCCTCCTGGGGTTCATGGAGTAAGTGCAACGTGGACTGTGGAGGTGGCATCCACACCAGACAGCGGACCTGCGAGAATGGAAATACCTGCCCTGGCTGCTCCCAGGTGTGTATGCCATCCTTTGGGGCATTCCTCGCCCCCATCTGACCTGAGACCAGGACAGGACCCCCAACCAAACTTAGACCAGGACACACTCCTATCCGACCTGAGACCAGGACACGCCCCCTTATGACCTGAGACCAGGCCAAGGCCTGCAAATGACGGGTCAATTGTCCTGGCATAGAGAAAGCTGAAGATGATTAGCATATGAAGACACATGTGACCATGGCCAGCATCAACCAGGGGGCGTTGGCCATGTTGAGGACCAATGCCCATAGCTCTGCTCTAGGCTTCTTGGTGTCTCCACTATGACTGGTCCTCATCCTCATAACCAGTAACAATCAGGCCAATGACATGAAATGATTTAAGATTGATTCATTCAGGGCAAGTAATGTCCTCAGATTCATTGGTCTGATTTTATTGGTTAGGTCCATCCATAAATTTGCTGCCTTTTTATCTCAGCCTTGGAGAACCTCCATCTAATATCCGTTACCCCGGAATAACCAAATTGTCTGCATTACAGGAATTCAGGACGTGTAACCCCGAAGCGTGTCCAGAGGTACGCAGAAACACGCCTTGGACACCGTGGATGCCGGTCAATCTCACGCAGAGCGGAGCACGCCAAGAACAGCGATTCCGATATACCTGCAGAGCACAGCTGTCAGACCCCCACATCCTGCAGTTTGGGAGGAAGAAGATAGAAACCCGATTCTGTGCAACTGACGGTTCGGCGGTCTGTGAGACTGATTGTACGTTTGTATCCAACCCGGAAAGTTATAAAATGATAACCCTTAGGTTATCATTTCATAACTTTCTCTGTCAGACCAGCTGAAAGAATAAAAATATCCATGCAGATCTTCCAACAACCCAAAACAGATCCCAACCCCACCATCAGGGGTAACTGTGCTGAATGTGCCATACAAGAAGAAATAAATCCTTAATGACCCCTAGGGGCCACCAGCTGAAATTCCTCAATCCAAATATTTCCATGTTTGGTAATTATAACTCTGGACCTGGTGTTCTAGTTGTCTCCTCACAAGCAGGAGCAGATTGTGTCCCCTGGGCTTCCTTTCTGGGATTTTCTGACCACATAGGGGGTTTATTTCAGTCTGTAGGTGTTCAGAGGGCTAAAAATCTGCACTGCTAAGACAGATAAACCAATAATTCCTAATGCACAGGGGGTTGATTTCACTTTTTAAGCAGCATTCCAAGTAGGACCCCCCATGCCAGTTCCTTCTCCTATTCCAGGTCCTTTCTGTATCCCGGGCCCCATAGCAGCTGACTGGGGTGCCTTGGCCATAGTTACACCGCTGCTTACAAGTTCTAGAGGTCACATTATCACCCCGTCATGTAATTTGTTTGTCTTTATTAATCCCCGTCATGTGACTTTGTAGTCCAGAAGTTGCAGATTTTGTGGGTCCAGCACTGTCTGTATAGTGATGATCCTCTCTTGTTGCCCCTCCAGCTTTGGTCGATGATCTCATGCGGAATGGTAAGAGTCCGGCTCGCACAGTCAGCGGTGGCTGGAGTCCATGGGGAGCCTGGTCTACCTGTTCCAGAGATTGTGAATTAGGGTTCCGATCCAGAAAGCGGTTCTGCAACAATCCAGAACCCCGAAACGGAGGACTTCCCTGTCCTGGATCTGCCAGCGAATTCCAGGACTGCAATTCCCAACCCTGTCCAGGTGAGCGAAGAGCCAATCATTGTCCGGGGGGCTTCCATAACTTTCCACCTGTTCTGTCATTGCTTCACCAAGCTACACATACAATGGGAATTTGGGGACAAATCATTTGCTGCTCCACTAGGGGGCGATGCTTAAGGTGGAACTATAAGTAAAATGGTTTTTAATTTTTTGGTGGATCAGAAGGGTAACATTTTTGGTTACTGCTGGTAAATTTAGGCACATCTGGGATAACCTGAGGTCTTCACCCATTGTTTTTTTTTTTTAAATGAAAATCTATTAGACCCCTGGGGTCTTTTTCTGCCCTCACATCTTTTGTGCTGATTTTGTCACCATAGGGGAGATTTCCCACCATCTCCTGTTGTGTAACCAGGACAGGATGTGACCCATAAATGATATTGTTGTCCCTGTTTTCTCACTTCCTCATTTCTTATCCCAACACACAAAGTTTTTCTCTGGAGTTTGACTTTAATTTGGCAAAATAATTTATCTGACATTCATAGAAGAAAAGAGAAACTTTGCATTAAAGGGGGAGCTCCTCTCTAAATGTCATTATTGATGCCTTTGAAGTGGAGTTTGTATTCTGATATAAAAGCTCCTTTGTGCAGGGACTGAAATCCTCTTGTTTTCTGCGGAAGACGATGTGATGTAATTATAGCTCTGCCATATAATGTGGCATGTGAGATCAAAGAGCCCGAAAGCCTATTTTTGGGCTGTAACAATATTTGGGGGGGTGGGGGGCAGTTTGTAGCTGTCTGGCTGCTTTGGATGTAGTAGTTGGATTGCAGGGTGTGCTGGGACTTGCAGTGCTGTTGCGCTTATCTGATAGCTGCAAGAATTTAAATCCTGAAATTCAAAATTCATATTCAGGGCTTTGCAGAAGTGTAATCTGCTTTTATTGTGACCCCCCACTAATCAACCAATCACTGAATAAAACCTCATCACCAGGCCTTGGTGCTTCTCTATGCAGTGCAGGCAGCCTAATGCAATGAGTGTGTGCCATAGTGTGTCCAAGCTATAAAAATGAGAACAAGAATGAGGAATTTTACCCATTCGTAGATTTAGGAGATGTTCAGACCAACACCTGAAAATGGCATTTTATGGGGCATCCATGAAGCTCAGTGACACAAAATCATTTCTTCATTTTTGCAACGAATGGGAAATTTGCCCCCCAAATTTGGTGTTTGCAAAAACATCAGCTCTTTCATTTTGTGGGCTTAGATTTTTGAACAGACAATGGGGACTCCGAAAATAAACCAATTTATGCATCCTGATGATTGTATGTTTGTGGATCCGGAGAACGTTCCCACAATGAACTGCACACCAATAGAATTATAGGGCCCCATCCACAGTACAGATTCCAGGACCGGCTCCTGGGGGGGGCCTGGGAATGGTAACAAATGCTCAACCAATGGTGTTCATTTATTTATCATTCTATCAAATTCCAAATTTATCTAAAATGATTAGAAAAAAAATATTTCTTTACAATGAATCTTTATCGGTCTGAACAATGCAAGTGCAGCGACAGCCAACGCGTTTCTTGGTTTTGCATGGAGCAGGAAAGTATAAAAGCACTATTAATGTCCCCACTGGAGGTATTTACCCACTGTGTTCATCCTGGTTATTTATGATTGAACAGCAATCCTAAATGCTACATTGGGAATGATAGTAGGGGTAAATCTTTGATTTGCTCAGGTGATAACTGTCCCAGAAGGCATTGCTCCTCACTTCTCCTTCACAGCTATGATAAAAGTATATCCCGGAGTTCTGCTTTAGGTGAGTAGATGGCGCTGCCCCTGAGCTTTGCCCCTGAGGGTGTCCTCTTTCGCCTCCCAGTGGCTGTGATGGGCTTTTTTAAGCCCCCGATATCTCCAGTCGTTTGCTAGTATATTCTTTATGAAGAGCTTGATTCGAACTATAGGTGAAAAAAACACAATTACCTCTTAATTGGAAACAACAAGGTGCAGTATATCGCGCCAGCGTTTTATTGGCTAATTGTTGTCTCGCCGTCATAATCCTGATGTTTACTGCTCCGAAAACTGCGCCAGGTCCAATAATGAATAATAAAAACCTGCACCAGCGTCGGCCGTAAAAACGCTTTTTTAGGAAGAGTCCAACTAAACTTTTATTGTTCCGTATGAAGGGCCCTTCGCTGTCAGCGGCACCTTGTATACCCCTCATTCTCAGTATATGTGGCAGTGACATATACCGCAACGTAGTACAAACCAGAGAACAGAAATAAACAGACGAGAGGCTAACAAGAAACTGGAGGTAATATGGCATAATATCATCATCAATTATACTTTCCCTTTTTGTTCTTTCCCCCTCTCCTGTTTCTCCTCTCTTTCCTTTTCTATCTTTTTCTTCCCCTCTTTTTGGATCTCATCCCCCTCTTTATTAACTTTCTTACCTTTGTCACCCCCAGGAGGTTCCCTCCTCTCGATTTCTCTTACCCCCTTTGTTTCTCCCCTCGTTCCACTCTCATTCTCCCTTTTCTTTACCCCCTCCTTATTCTCTATCCAACCTCCTGATTCCCGTTTCTCTCACTCACCCCATCTCTCCCCATTATTCCTTTATATATCTTCCCCCTTCTTATCCTCACCCCTTTCTTACCTCCATTATCTCTTCCCCTCTTTATCCCCCTTTATTCTCCCTCCTTTTTCCCCTCTACCCCATTCTTATTTCTATTATCTAACAATTTTCATCTTTATCCATGTCCCCGCATCTTAACTCTATTATCCCCCTTGTATCTTCCTTATCTCCTCCTCTTTTTATTCATCATCCCTCTTCTCTCTTATCCCCCCTTGAATTTACTGGGGTCTGCCCCTTACAGCCATTCAGATTCATCCCATTCCCCCCACCCCAGCTCCAAGTTCTCCATTCCCTCTATCTCTATGCAGGTAACAGGGTGACGCATTCACCATGACGCAATGTTGCGAGGTGGGGGTGCGGTGAGACGTTTTTCTGCCTTTCATAATAACTGATAATATCGGTGTATTTCATGGCTGATGGCCCAGATTGCTGTGTTGTGGAGTAAAACACTGCGGGGTCGCACTTATCAGATTAGCAATCCTGAGGGTCACATGATTTGCAGACAGATTTTTCTCCACGCTGGTGACGGTTTAAGTGTTGATGTCAGCTTTTTGTGAGTTCTGAAACTTGGAGAAACCTCGAAGATAGCAATGAATGAAAAATAATAAAGAAGTGCAGGGACATGGGGGAGGGGGGTCACAATGGGGTTCAGATATTACAACTTTCGGGTGAATGTGCACAGAATTTGGGGAAAAAATATTCAATTTGATCTTTACACAGTCATGTGATCACAAGCATTCAAGTCTCCATAAATATTCAGAGGTTTGATCATTGCTGTGTGTGAGCAGGAGGAGGAGACAGAGCAACATTTTCCCCATAGGTAAACCCATTCACTGAAATCCCATTAAAGCTTTCATTTGTTGACGTCCATTCAGAGGTTATTTTCATTCTTCATAAATGTGCAGCTTTGATTAAAAAAGTTCCTGGTGATCCTACCATGAAGGTCCTTGTCCAGCCATTTCCTGTGACAATGCTCTCTCCCTGTCTCTGAGTTGTGCTGTTGTGTTGTCATTGCTCCTGTTTATACACACTTTGCAAAGGTGGGGTCCACTGTTGCCACTAACAAGAAACCCAGCCTGCAAAGTGCCAACCAGCCATCAATGCACAGATCATGGCATGCACCCTACTAATATTGCAATGTCTTTGTGCCATGCATATGTGTGATACACTTTGCAGGTGGCTGGTGCTCAAATTTCTGGAGCAATAAAAAGGGAACACAATAGGAGACAGGGCTGCATTTCTGGCAACCATCACACATCTGATCTCAGCCCACATACGAGGATGTGACATCTGAAGGGGACTAGTCATGGCGAAATGTTTACAATCGCCCCTATCCAATTCATCACCCTGATTGGCAGCACAGTGGGGTCTCCCACTGCATTGTGGGCATTTATGACCATTCGACCCCGTGATCAATAAGTCTTTGGAGGAAATCTCTGAGCTTTCAGGAAATAAGGAGCACAAAGAGTATGGCTGCCCTTCAAACCTTCACTGCTCTTATTGATTTTCAAGGTAGAGTCGGGGAAATGAAACAGATCGCACTGGTTTAGTGGGGACTCGGTATGTCGTCCCAGGAATAATGGATGAACCGAATTTATTAAAGTTTGCCAAATAATGTTACCTTTTTGTCCCAGAAAAACACTGCCCCATAGATGGCTCTATGACCTCCCTCCTAGCAATAATCTGGCAATCACTAATCAGTGATTTAAATTCATCTAATTATAAATTCATATAAGGGTCTGTTGAATGCGCAGTAAACCCGGACGTCATCTTCACAATTAAGCATTTAGAAAATTTGCTGATGAAGTTGAAAGTTTGTGGAAGCAGTCACAGTGGCAGACACCCCTGAGGGGCTGCAAAAAAAGCCAAAAAAACACAGATACAAAAGGGATTTCATCTGCCCCAACTTGCTTTAGTGATAACTGGGACTTTGGGGCGGTTAGAACCAGATGACTGCAAAAAACCTCAGCACTCTGCTGCCATACACTGTTCTAAACTCAGCATTATTGTCCCGAATTTTTGATTTTTCCACCTTTCTAACATGAGAGAACCATTGAAATAAGTTTCAGGTCTTACAAGACCCCTTCTATATTTAGAATATCAACAGATCACAGTACATTAGTGTGATGGTCAGTGAGAAGAATTCCTCCTACATCGCTGGCCATTTGGAAGAATGTCACCCTTACAGGTAGCCAAAAAGATCATTGGTGTCACTAGAACTGACCTGAGAGGCACAAACTGCTCATTGCTCAAGGAACCCCCATCAACCTCTGGAGGAACCCTGGCTGAGAAGCATTGGATTGGATTGTAATCTAATTATCCAAAATGTTTTCACTTGGCTCTGTGAACACAAATATGGGATATTGGACCCTCCCTTTGTGTCACCGATTGTTGTCACCTCTACAATATGATCACAATGCCCACAAATGTCATTCCCCTCATATGCTGATTACATAATTCTGTATCTGTGAAGTCTGTAAATCTGATAAATGTATCTGCAATAGAAAACAATGTCACAGAATGTCCAATAATAAATCTGCATCTTTTCATATAATAAATCAGAAGAGGAAATCACACATAAAGCAGATAAAATCCCCTCTTATCTGGTTTATAACATCGACCTGAAAGTGTAATATTCACCGTGTAGATGGCAGTGTGATGAAACGCCCAAATTAAACATTCACATTACAGAAAACCTTTGTAAATGCAGATTTCAGGGCGCCGTCCAATGTCTGTGGATCGGGCCGAACCTGGCGGTAAATGTGAGTTTTATTACCCAGAATCCCCGGCTGTCATAGAAATGCTCCCTTTTATGAGATCCTGAGACAGCTGGATGGTATGTCTGCTGTACATTATGTGCGCCTGATAATAACTGTTAAATATACAGCGGGTGATATGAGAAATGCCTTTAATTAAGAGTGTTAAGTGATTATGCTGATTTTTTTATACATGGCAGCTTTTTAGCACTTTAGATTAAAATGTTTCATATTAAACTTTCTGCTGAGTTCATTAACCCTTTCCCATCAAAGCTGCTGGGAAAGTTGATGCGGTTGGGTTAGGAAAAGTTTGGGAGGTGCGTCATTCCTGTGAGCCAATTAAATCGGATCAAAGCACCAAAACTGGAATGTGATTGGTTGTTGTTGGTCATTGAGCATTGCAAGAGATCAATGCACCGTGCTAGCAATCCTGTGTATTGTGTGTTCAGGGGTCTAAACCAGCTTCTGCACAATGGCCGGACAGGGACCTGGTGTAAGTTTTTGCTAGATGGGTCAGGTGAAGCCTCATTATTCATTGGTGGAAGGTCTCCTCTGCAATATTGGTGATCCTGAGAAGGGAAGGTGAATGGAGAAGGTGCACAGTGCTAATATGAGGCAGAAATAAAATTTTCTTTTGTTGCTGGAATACATTTTGGTTGTGATGTAACCGGTGCTCTTTGTGTTTCCTCCCCAGTGAAGGGTTCCTGGTCCTGCTGGTCATCCTGGACTCAATGTTCTGCTACATGTGGGGGAGGACATTATCAGCGCACTCGTACCTGCACAAACCCCCCACCGTCCAACGGAGGTGATATCTGCATCGGATTGCACACAGAGGAGGCGCTGTGCAACACCTACCCCTGTGAAGGTACAGGCTGGGGCAACAGGGCAGTAGGAGGAGGGGGTGTAGGCTGAGATCAGTGTTCTGGGGATGAATGCATTGATGTAAATCTACTATTTAACTTAAATCCTCCAAGCTTAGGGGCCATTCAGCTCATAAATATGACTGTTGGAGTCCGCAAATGATGTACAACTGGCAGACAAGCCCATAGCAGTTTACACATAAATGTCAGTGTGTCTATCTATTGCTGCAAATAACTTGGACACGGGTGCTCTGCCTAAACACTGGCTACCTACGACCCTTCAAGTAGGGTCACTGGATTCCAGGCATGGTTTTTCTGAACCTTAGGAATTGTTGTGCCCTTGCTGGTCAGTGTATGTGGGCTGCGGAAGGTTTAGAAGTATGAGATTGCCTGCAGTTCCAATTTCAGCTGTAATTTTCCATGTGTGGATTCTAATATGACCATTCAATGTATTTACATAGAAAAACAATTTAATTTAATCAGAATTCTTGCTATGAAGAGCCCCTGACGGCTCTTTATTGGGGCCTTTCTATCCTGGCTTTGGCCCGGCTCCCAGTTTCATAACGTCAAATAAAGAAGCTGAACATTTCCCTTTGCCGATCCGTCTCTGAAGCAAACGTGTTTATTTAGAAAATGAATTTCCAGCACTTGAGAATCCCCCTCATTCCTTGTGCAACCATTTAGACGGGAAATAAAATATTTGATAGTGTTACACAGAATATCCCGGAGGTGTGGAGGGAGAATACGAGGTGACACGGCGGCGGATGAGTGCTGAATTGTGATTACTGTGCAGCATATGGCTGTTGTTAGTCTGACTTGCAGTGTTAATTGGCCGCCATTCCGATTTCCATAAACTCCCGAAGTAATTTGTTCCGTGAAATCCATCCAGAAGGGGCATGTCTGACCCGGCCTAACTTTGTTTGCAAACTTGCCCCAAGTTTACAATTGGTCTGCAATCTTGATGGTGCTGTGTCTTGTTGTAAATAAAGAGTGATGGTGTGCCAGTGCGGTGATACATTATTCATGCGTTTCTTAGATGGTGATGGAAGCCGGAGCTTTGCAGCGACTTCCGTTCATGCGGCTCCCCTGTATTCCAGACCCGGTTTGTTTGATTAGCGTCTAATAACACAGCTGCTTCACGTCAAGGTTTTTTTTTTTTTGGGAATCCCCATTAAGCTGCAGCCCACGTCGCAGCTCAAATTAAATCACAACCTAGATAGTTTTTGTACATTCAGATCATGGAAGATGCAGAATCAGGTGACTCCTCACCGCCACGACAAGAAGAAGTCGAGCTGCGGCTTTGATAAAAGATCAGTGCAATCTAATTCTGTTTATCAAACCGCCGAATAAAGCGGGAGAAGAAGAAAAGGCATTTGTGTGGCAGACGCCCTGCAAATGTTCTGTTCCTTTGATGAGCGATGGAGGAGGAATTATGTAGAACATATTTGTAATCACCACTTGTAGGAACAAGCAGAGCCCTCCGCCATCTGACATTTATTTCCTGTGATTTCTTTTTTATTTACTTGACAAATTTGTAATAAATACATATTTTATAAGTCATCTAGTTAAATGATTCCCCCGACATCCGGCTGGGGAATTCTCGTCGCAGTACAAGTTATGGTAATTGAATTTGGGATGTTAAGGACCTGGCGGTGACACCTCCCCGGGGTGGAAGGGAAGGTTGTTTGAGATGCAGAGACTCCGGGTGCTTTCTTGAATAACCAATGATGTTGTAGACATGACACCGCAGACTCCATGATATCGCTGGCTGGCGCTATTTCTAAACAGACTAATAAGTCCCAGAACGTGAATTGTTTTCAGGAATCAGTAAGGTGTGAGAGGAATAATTCAGCTGTACATCCAGCACTCAAAATGATACATTGTATAAAAAAATCTGAAAAATGGAGGAAATGTAAAATAGTGGACATCGCCTGTATTCACCAATCAGAAGAGGGCTGTCACACTGTATCCTGCATTTGACTGCTGAAATCTGATTGGTTGGTACAAGCCACACCTCCTTTTCTGCAAGGCTGTGATGCCTCCCTAAGCTGTAGCGGTTCTTCTCTTGCAGGTGGCTGGGCGGAGTGGTCAGAATGGAGCATGTGCCACGAGGATGGGACGCAATATCGCCATCGCTACTGTGACATACACAACCCCGGGCCTACACAGTGTGTGGGAAACAGCACGCAGTACAGAGAGTGCATATATAACGAGATCCCAGGTATGGCGCATACAGAGCAACCTCTCTATAAAAACTGGCAAAACCTTTTGATTTTGTGAGAAAACTTTACAAGAGTTTTATTCAGAGCTTAATTCTGCCCTCCAGCCTCCCCTTTATTAAATCTGCCCTCCAGCCCTCCCCTTCAGTTTTGCACAGTTGTATCAACTTCATTTCTGCATTGACATTGCTTACCCTGAATGTACTGCTTCTCACAATGTTCATTAGAAGCTGCAGCAAGTCAGAGGCCGCCTCATTTCCTGGATGAAGAGCATTCATCTCCCTCAGCAGCCCCCTTCATTTATTGGAATAATTTGAGTCACAGTATTACATCACCTGGGGCGGTTTGCATGCAAATCATTTCCTAAATTGACTCCAGTCACTTCTGGAAAATTTTTCCAATCACAATCTATAAAATAGACCCCAAAGGATGGGACAATGAAACATGAGGCTGTCAAATGTGATTACGTCTTGCACATAGTGACAGCACTCATTGGATTGCAGCAAAGCAGATTTTCCTGTTCCATCCTGACATCGTGTTTTTTGTTTCAGTGATTCTGCCGGCCTCCAGCATCGATGAGAACAAAGAATGTGCAGGTAATATGATGGTCAGTAACATGATCCGAGCATGGGTACCCAAACATATGAACAGGGAAATATTATCACAGAATAGGTTTATAGTACTGACATATTCCACAGCGCTGTACAGAGAACACTGCCTCACATCATTGTCTGCACCTGAGGCCTCAGCATGGATGAGCCAATTCTGCACCAGTTGCCCTCCTGTGGGAATGTAATGCCCTCACACCGGTGTTATCTGCAAAAATCCTGCAACGCGCATGTCAGAAGCGGTTCAGTGGCATCACAGCACTGATAAGTTCTGTTATTTAGCTTCATTGTCCCTGATCTGCACTCCCTCCCCACTGAGTGCTGGGGCACCAACATGGAAGAGGTTTGTGTAGGCATTTATTGGAAAATTGCCCTGCTTGGAGTTGGGGCTTCAAATAATGGCCGGTTGGTTTGTTATTTTCAACCCCTGATGTTTACGGCCTATTCCCCCCCCCCCCCCCCAGGATCTGGAGAGTTAATTAGTACCTTTTTGTCGCCCCCTGTAGATAGCAGCTAGAAATGGTGCATGAACTTTGATAGCCTCTGAATTATAACCCCTCCATTGACTGTCACCTTCTCCCTTTGCAGGGTTCAGCCTCATCCATCTCATCGCCACCGGGGTTTCCTGTTTCTTCGGCTCCAGCCTGCTGACCTTTGTGATTTACGTCTATTGTCAGCGTTGCCAGAGACAGTCGCAGGAGTCAACTGTTATCCACCCCGCTACACCCAACCATCTTCACTACAAGGGCAACTCCACACCCAAGAATGAGAAATATACTCCTATGGAGTTCAAGGTAAAGGCGTGATCTGTGGGGGGCCACTATTTGGGTGGAGAGGAAGGGGCTGCATGTGATAAGGGTGGAAAGGAACATATGCCATGGTCAGTGGGAGGGGCATCATTTGTTTAGGGGTCGGAGGAGTCCAGATGGGTGGGAGGAACATAGAAAACATAAATAAAATATATATATATATATATATATATATATATATATATATAAATAATATTAATAGGCATTCCATACGCTCATGCATCTCATTAAAATATGGTATTCAGCAATTCTGTGTGATTCTTTATCTGCATCTGGTTCTATGTGACCTGGACAAAATGAAAATGAACCTTCTGTGGGTTTTCAGAAGCTGTTGAGGGCTCCACTTTGTGTGGTTTGGGTAAAAGTACTGATTATGTTCTGTAATTTATTAGAGCCCAGATTCATCAAGCTGCAGTATTATTTAAGGCATGCTAAAGTGCTTTCCTAACCAGTACTATCATTTGTCATTTTGGCATGCCTTAAGTGCTTCTTTTGCTTTTTTAAACACCTTGATTGAGCAGCGAGTTGATAAATCTTAGCAGAGGCTTCATTCCTCTGACCTGCATGATGTTTTGTGGGACACAGAAGGGTTATTGGAGGATGAATGGGGGGGATCATTTCCCGAGCTCCAGAATTCCCCAGGGCAATAGATAGTAACTATCCTCACTGGTCAGTGCCGTCTGCTCCACTTATTTCTCAGGTTAGTTGACAAGAATTAATGTTCGGTTTTTCCTTACCTGCCAGATAGATAAATCAGCCCGGCTACTTCCTGTTAGGCGTATTGATCCGAGGCCTTTGATTTATTTTTATAAAGTCTCCTTGTTTAAGAAACTGTTTAGGAAACATTGAGCGGCTCAGAGGGCTTTATGTGGCGTACGGGGGCACGCCGTGTGTTCTACACCACCCGAATATATCGATACCCAGAGGTCTCTCTGCCCACCACAGGAAAAGTTACTTTATATTTTTTGCTGAAAATGATTTTTTCACTGTTAGAATTTTGGCTATGTTTTTAGATTTTCATCACAATACCAGTCACCATTTGGCTGTATATATTGTGCTGGGATCCTATTACCATGTAATATATTAGAGGAGATCTTCTACACTCTGATAGGATCAATTACCCGACCCCTGGCTGACCACAGCAGTGATGGCACCAATGTTCTATGGTGGAGTCTTATAATGATCGGCAGCAATTTTTTTGTCACATTTACAGTGTTTGATGGAGTTTGGGTGGTAGAGGGCTGGACTGTGGAGGTTGAAAATGATGATGGATGTGCAGCTGATAACAGACGGGTCCCAATCTACTAGCGTATTCCGGTCTGGGCAGCAGATACCTGGTGCTGAAGCCCATTGATGAGAGATCAGGTGCAGGTGTAAAGCCCAAGGACATCTTTTTTAAACGGCTCCATAAAGAAGAATGGACGGTACTGGTAGATGTCCCAGGATGTGGCCCCTGAAGACAATATTGGAACTAGTGATAGGCCAAAGGTCAAGGTAGGCAGCAAGCAAATGTAGTCAGGAACTAGGAGTTGGTAATCAGAGAGATATAAAGGACATTGGGGGTCACAGAACACAGACCTAATGGAGTACAAATTGCAGGAGGTGGCCCTGTATTGGTGAAGCAGCATGTTACCCAATGCATTGCATTTCTTGTCCAATTAGGAGTGCTGTCTCCTGATTGGTCCAGGTGCTGGTGCTTTGGAAAAAACCCTCCCTGGAGGAGACACCTGGCACCGGATCCTGGGATTGGTAAGAATTACAATGGGAGCGCCTGGCACTATATCTGGCTTGATGCCCCCATCATCCATTCATCCCATCATAATTTGAGGAGAAATGTCTTGGGAATCTTTGCCCAAGTGAAGGATTATGGCCAGGTTTGGTGCCCGGAACTTCCTTTCCTAGAGCAAGTATGCAGTAAGCAACAGTGGTGTCAATAATTCCCCATTCTATAATTTGCTCTGAGTTAGTCATCAATGAACTACAAAAACCAGAGGATCGGCATGACAGAGACAGGGAGACTTTGTAGGAGAGGATTGCATGTAAACCATCTTAGGTGCCGGGACAGTGGGTGTGAGGATCTTCATGACCAGAGTCAGCTTACTAAAAGTCTAGGATAAGAATCAGAATGCGGGAACCATGGCTGGAAATTTGCGCTCCTAAATGCTCAGCATTCCAGCTCCCTGTACCCTCTGCCAATCCATCTGGTGCCCTGGAGACGGTGGGGCCCTCGGCATTTGCCTATTTTGTGTTACCTAAGATAGCTCTGTCCATGAGAATGAATGTGGGAGGCTCATGCCCAGGTCACAGTACAACCAATGACATGGCCAATTGAGAGGTGGGTATGGTTGTCCATACCAGAAGGTGCAATGTGTCCAGATGTCTGCACAAAATAGAAGGGAGGGGTCACTAACAACATTAAGAAATAGTCCTGGACAAAGACCATACAGGGGCTCTAAGTGTAGTAATAAATATAATGAAATATGCAGAACCAGAATGGGGGCCTTCTAACACCCCACCCACTGTATCTATTTAAATTTGTTTAGTCTGCATGATTGCATGTGATCATGGGCTTTCACCTCACCAGCGTCACCCCTCCTTGTCTGTGTACTGCTCATCATCGGATGATGCCAGACTAACCTCTACCATGAATGCCCACTCCTGACTAGACCTGAACCCAGAGATTCATAAATATAACACATATTAAAATGCCATAAATGCCAGGACAATCCAGAGACATTCTTCTATTAAATCACTAATTAATGTTCTGCTGAAATTTTCTCCAATAATAACTGTGGATATTTGCACTAAGCTTGTAATAGAGGACGGCAGATTGGTTGCAAATGAGAAAATGCAGCAAAAGGAATAAAAATGCGACTTTGAGGAAAGTTCATTGTTCAGCTTCATTGATAACAGATAATAGTTAGGCCAGGTCCAGGGTGGCGGAAAGGATCACCGGATGATGAGGACAAAACCAGTTTTGTTGAGTTATCATTGTGTTGTTATTATCTTTGCTTGAACTACATTGGTTTGGAGATGCAGGTTAGGCATCCCCTGTGCCCCTCGAGGTCACAAGTGAAGGATTTGTGTAACAATATGAGATCACCATTTGTAAGTTTTACTTTGGACTCGGTCCACTTACTGGCTGAGGCAGTCCCTTGGCTCTTGGTCGCATGGAAGATCTGCTCACTTTCTGTATATTAGCATCCATGATTGTCTCTGGCATCGATCTGATGAGCTAAACGCAGTACAGGGGGAAGTCGCATATCTCCATCACCATTAACACATAAGCCCCATCCTCATGTCACCATGTGACTAATGCCATTGCAGTGACTGTGACCTGTTGCTTGTAGCTGACAGAGGTGACCCACTTAATAACGGGGACTCCGGTCCTGGAGATGTGTCAGTGGAGCTGGAGAGCAGGTAACCACACCACCGATCCTCGGCCACTTACTGGCGTTTTGTTTCCTTTGGGTTGTAGCAAGGGTGCCGGGATTGTACAAGACATTTCCAGAAACTACAATGTGTTCCAAGGTGTTATAGACAGAGAGAGAGCCAATAATACCAATGGCAACCCCCATCCTTCTGTCCTTATAGATTCACTTTAATCACTTATGGCCTTGGCTGTAAGGTGAATGCCCAAAAAACATCTGGGGTGTTCCCTGTAAGTTTATAAGTTTAATGTTACAATGTATTCCTGCTTCTTTCATGTGCTGGTCAAACAGCTCCCTCCCTCAAGTTCTCTAACCTTATATTAGAGAAAAAAGTTCTATTTTCTGTCTAGAATAATATTAGTTGTGTTAGAATTAGGGGTACAGGTACCGGAACTGGTTACAAGGGGTGGATACCAGAACATTACCCTCATTAGCAGCCAATCCGATTTCTGCTCCTTCCCAGAGATCACATGACCAACATTTAAGCTAAGAATTGTTTGAGAAGTATTGGGAGCCTGGAGCGGTGTTTTCTCCAGGTGATTAAAATTTCTTTAACTGTTAGATGGAGGTAGAGCTTATATTTCAAGTATTTTAATGCAGGTCTGTCCACCATACGAATCTGGCCCAGCATGCTGTTTTGTGGAGGACAGGTCTAATATTATTAACAGGATTTATAGCGCCAAAATATTACACAGCACTGTACATTAAATAGGGGTTGCAAATGACAGACAGATACAGACAGTGACACAGGAGGAGAAGATCCTGCCAGACGAGCTTACAAACTAGGAGGTGGGGGAAGTATCCCACAATAGGAGGGAGATTTGGAGTGGGGGGTGAGTAGTGAGGGTTTAGGAGACAGAAGAAGACAGGTAGATAAGGGTAAAGCGTTGGGTTTTGAGGACTCTTTTAAATGAGGAGAAAGTAGGAGCAAGCTGATTAGGAGAAGACCATTCCAGAGAGTCAGGGCAGCTTTAGAAAAGTCCTAAAGCTGTGCGTGTGATGAGGTTATAAGGGAGATCTAAAATTTTGCATAGCTGCCCCCTCCCCATCTTGCAATCATATCTTCTCCAGTAATAATGCTGCACATATCCCGGCCTGCTAAAGATTCCTCCTACCAATACTTCATATTGGTCACAGATATCTGTCACTAATATAATAAAAACTAAAAATATTGGAGGCCATTTGTTCAGTGGTCCCGAACATTCACAGGAAAACATCAAAGTAGACTTTGGGTGACAGCGTTGTTTCCTTCAATGCTTAGCTGGGTCTGAGCCCCTGGGACATCTGAATGTCCCAAATTTCAATTTGAATACAAAATTTCAAAGTAAATTCCAAATGGTGGCACATTAGTCACATGGACGCACCTAGACGGGCAGAATACAGGCGGTGTCAGGGAGATATTCGGGGCCCCGTTCATCACACCCTCCCCGACTCTGAGCTGAAAATAGTGCCTATTGATTGGGAGCTGAATGGTGAGCGAAATCCATAATTAAAATACCATCACAAGAAAAATGCGCCTTTCCCCTGCACAACGGCAGAAAACATTCAGCACCACTCCAGTGCAGAGTTTCTGTCTAATTACACCGTTAGTTAGTCATTAGCTTGAATAAGGGGGATGTGAAGGCCATGAAATTGTATCGTTTTCATGCGCCTTTGTTCTGAAAGAGGGAAAATTGTGATTATTCCCGTTTCCACGCCGACTCAGATGGAGAAGAAATTCTTACCCTGCTCCTGAGCGGCAGTCAGATTACCCGCCGGATCAAATGATCACTGCGCTAATCTTGTGGGCTTTTATTTTATCGCATTCGATGGTCAGTGAGCAAACAATTCAAATCATCTCAATTCAACTTTTTTTTTCTTGCCAATGTCACGCAATATCATAAAACACGTGGGAGGCGTCGGCCACAAAAGACAAAACCTGACGAGCCGCATATATTCGCAGCTTTGATGTATAGAGCCATAATCTGCCGGGGATCTGAGTGAATGCGAGTTGCACTTCATCTATGTTTAATGAATAGCTCATCCTTCCAAAGTCGACAAAATGTGATAAATGGCCCCAGAAGGGTTATTAATTTGTAGCGTTTACGTCGTCTGCGAATCCCGCCGAGAATGTTTATTCCTCTAATGAAACCTTCGATATGTATAACAATTATTTTATCCCTTGGGCAACAATGAAAAAATGGAGAAACAATTGTCATAAACTGAAGCAGGAAGGTTTATCGCAAGCGTGTGAAATGTAAAAAAAAAGCGGTTTATGGCGGCGGCGATGTTTCTGGACAGGTAATGGGAAATGCAAATGAAAAATGTTTTTTTTACTGAATTTTTTTTTTATTTTTTACAGACTCTCAATAAGAACAATCTGCTTCCGGACGACCGAACCAACTTCTACCCGCTGCAGCAAACCAACGTCTACACAACGACGTACTATCCCAGCACGCTGAGTAAATATGACTTCAGGCCGGACTCCTCCCCAGGCAGAACTTTCACCAACAGCTGAGGTTTGGTCGCCAATAGAAATCCCAACTTCTCGCTGAGGCTCCATCTCTCACCCCCGTCTCACGCTCCACAAACCGTGGCCCAGCTCCTTCCATCATCGAACGAGTAGGCCGAGCTCTCAGACTGGACCTGCTGATCCTTCTTTTGCGTGGATGCCGCGCTGGAAGAATTGCCCCCTAGTACACGGTCGGGTGAGGAACTCTGAGGTCTCTGGATACTTGAAAACGAGCAAGCTGCTTCTGCGTAAAACCCCAATGGAACATCTTAGATTGATTTTTCTTTTTTTTTTTAAATCTCTTGATGATTGTGGAATCGTTTGACGCTTTCACATTCAAGTGATTTTTCTTGTAAGTGGAGAAAAACAATGCGTTACACCGAATGGCTTCATTGCTTGCGTCACCAGCTCAGGGTGACAGTGAGGCTCCAATCCTTTTCCTGACAGTATTTCCGACAACTCGCAGAATCGGCCAACAGCCTCAAAATCTACCACAACCACGTCATTAAAAAAACAAAAACCAGGAGGGCATAAAAACAAAAACACACAAGATGAAAAAACTTTTTGAACAAGACATACGTGTACATGTGGATGGAACAGGGAGGGTAACGGATTAACACGTAGAGACTCCATGCAGGGTCTAACATCTCTGGATTTTATATTAGCGCAATGTATTAGCTCCATTAACACACCGTCTGCTCCCGCCATGGCAAAGGACGCTCTCCGCTCCTCCCTACGGCTCTGTCGGGCCGCTTGCTTTTAATTCTGACCTTTTTTTACATTGAGTTATGTTACTCATCGACAGAAGGACATCACTGGTCTTCATTTCGTCCTCTGTCTGTTGCTAACGTAACTTTATTTTTTTTTAAAATCAGGGTTTTATGAAAATACAAAAAAACACGACACATACGTTGGACTCTCAAAGACGCACCGGCACATCGAGTCCGCATGGGACGGTCGGGAGGAGGTGTGTCCTTGGCGTGCTGGCCAATCACAGCGGAGAGAGAGCAGCCTTCAGATTGGCCACACGCTCTGATGTAATAACTCGTTCTGATGTACAAAGACTCGCTCATAATTGGACGTTTCACTCTCGGTTTCGTCCAAGCCGATTTCCTTTTCTTTTTTATGTTTACTAGAATGACGAATGTTGTTATTTTTTATTTTTTAGATAATTTTTTTTTTATATATAAAGATAACAAGACAACGAATGTCACAAGCATCTTGTCTTCCACACTGTATGTCTCACCCCAAATCTCACTAATCATGGCCATTGGAAAGTTGCAGCATGAAACAGATGACATCAGTAATCTGGTTCCAGTCTTCTATTTTTGGGGGTTTATGTTCTGTCATTGGGTAGATGAGAGAGGTGGTGGTGGTAGATTGTGTAGAGTTTTGTCTGATGTGAATGCAGAATTTGTGAATGTTAGATTTAGGGTTATAGAGGAAATAAATAAGAAAAAAAGCTTGCAGCTTACAGATTGTCCCTCGCTCTGCTGCAGGCCGCTCCTGTATTCCTATGGAGTTCCTCCAGCCCTTGAGGAACCACAAAGTCGTGGCTTGCTGGCACTTCTGGTTTTTTAAGCTGATGGTTTGGAAAAATGTTTGCATCTTATTTCCAGCGATTGCAGTTAAATCCATTCAGTGCCTCCTTTGTTACTTATTGAAGAATGCGGGGTGGGAATTCGGAGTTATGGAGAGCTGTGGGGTCATGTGCAGGAGATTGAAGATAGTACCCCCAGATCTGTAATGGGGAGGGGGGGTGATGTCAGCCCTGGCATTGCCCTGTCCTGTACGCACTGTAATAAATCGTGCTAAACCTGCTGCATGCAACAATGCGTGACCAGCTAATGACACCCACGGTGGTAATAACACAGTGCCTCCCTTGCTGTGTCAGGAGCTATGATGGAGATTGAAGGTAATATCAATGTCATTGAGGTTGGTGGTCGTATTAACTCTTTAGTGTGGGGGGGCTTTGGGGCGCCACCAGTCTGCTGTGTTGCTACAAGCGCATTGTGCAGATATAATACATGGTAAGATCTCTTCCCACAGACATCAGATGGTGACTGCGGATTAGGTGACTGTTATATCGATTACCTATATTGAGTGGCTTTGATGAGATTTTTCTTTTTACCACCCTGTTCCCCCCCCCTTCCTTGATTTCATGCACATAGATGCACCAATAGCCCGGATTCAGTTCCCTCCAGGGTTCTATCTGTATGGTGATGGACACAACTCTTCCAGTTTCTGCAGGTTGTACATGACTGTAATGAATTAGCTTCTGATTGTATTCTTGAATGTGAGTGCTGCATAGGTGTGCTGGGAATATTACAGTGTAAGCTCCTCTGTCCTGGCCAATAGGATAAGACGCCTCTGTACAGAAGCGATGAGAATCCTGCAAGAATATCTGTAAAGCTCTCCACAGACTTTCAGATGGTTCACATTGTATCCACAGGAGACTCCAGTGATACCATCAGGGCTGAGGATCGAGGAGTCTGGAAATCTCCTCCCTGTATAAGGAAGATTTTCTGGTCTCAGATGTGCAGATATCAGGCAGCAGGTAACTAGCAGTCATGGCGGTTAGGATATATAGGGGGCCACACTTATTGTTACTAATTAGGGGGATTTGGGGTGGGGGATAAAACCTACTCCTTGCATCGCTTGTTTGAGTTAACTAAAGGACTCGGCAATATTCCGGTTCCAGGTCATGTGACCACCATATGCTATCATAATAATGTCTGCCAATTTTATTCACTCTGATGACATCAGGTACCATGGCATTAGGTCACAGGACCTGGAGCACTATGCAATCCTCTGCTCCAACCTCAGTCATCCAGTACACAGTGCAGGTCAGAATTTTGGGATTCCTCCTACTGCTGCCCACTGAGGGTTGATTGCCTCTCACAAAAACTCCATCACTCTATCAGGATCTCACAGCTTGATGGTCATGTGACATGTCTGGATACATTGTACCGGCTGGCATCCCCAGCACTGACACATTCATATCCTCCAACCCCCATCAGAGGCCTCCAATGGATCAGAAATGCCGGGGATGCCAAATATTCAGAGAGACGGCCTGCTTGGACTTCTGGTTCCTCTGCCATAGATGACTGCTGTGGATTTCTGTGGTTTAATTTCTCAACTGCAGCAAAGGGTCGGAGTTATGGAGAGCAAATTCTCTGACAAATTCATTTAATTTCAGAAAATCGCTGGCATCCAAATCACATTTTCCGGCCTCGCAGAAACGTCACTTTCCATATTTGCGTTTCCTTTTGATGCTTCCGCAATCCCAACCCCCGTCCTGGGAAAACGTGATTCGCAGATCACTGGGAGAGAGCAGCATGATAATATATCAGAATATTGGGCTGAGAGTCCACTCCATCAGAGAACGATTACCCATAATGCCCGGGACCGGGCAGACCCTTCATCTGAAATATGCCTGTTCAATAACTGTCCTCTGCTTCATGACAGCGCCCCCTGCTGCCCACACACATTACAGTTTATTTTTTAAATGTAATAATTACAGGTGATGGTTGAGGCTTCTCTTGGGGGGTCGGGATTGGGGATCATTTCCAGGGTTATAGCTGACGTCTGTAGTGAAGCCTTGGGATGTCACCAATATTGTACCGATAGGATTACAACCCCCATCAGCTTATTTTCTGCTAACACATTTGGCCCGCTCAAACAAATGAAGAATTTTCTACAATCTGATCTTCCTGAAACAGTTACAAAAATCGCATTTATTGCGGAATGGAGCTCCAAACGCATTTGTGTTTGTTTTGAATGCAGTGAGCGGAGTCTGAGATTTGTTGGATTTTCATTGCTATGTCCCCATTGCACACATCACTTCCTGTTCCGGTGACCACGCTGGAATTCCAAACCATCTAACCATCCAAACCATCTAAAAGAATGTTCTGTGTATTTCCCGACCATCATAGTGGGCGGGCCCTCACATGCGTATGCCTAGGGCAGAGCTCCATATTGTGTATGCCTAGCGTAGGGCTGACAAAAATATTCACCCCGTCTTTGGAAGTCTTTTAGGTTTTATTGTCATCGAACAGCAATTCAACAGAAGTAAATTTCATGTCAAGGTAAAATCAGAAGCTTCTTTCTGATCTGTTCAATCCTGATGATCCTGCCAGAACTCCAATGAGCTAATAATTTCCTGTGCCGCACTCTTGGGCTACATAACACCTCTCCATTAGGTTATGGAGATGGAGAGGGGGATGTAGAGTAGTCTGGTTCTAAGGTGACAACACTGCTCCTCCATACATACAGTGCAGGGTCACTGACAACCAATGGCACCGCATGACTCTGGAGAGATCTGTTTGGGCCTTTGATTTGGAAACAGAATTGTCCCTCTGTGATTGGATGTTGTTTGACAATAAACCCGAACTATACCCGGTGGAGGGGGTGAATATTTATGATCAGCACTGTGATCTGTGCCAGATGTCGGTGTTTATCTGTCGGTGTCACCGTGTCCAGGGTGCCTTATGTCACATGATCTGTTCCTGCAAGCTGTACCACCAATCAGTGGCTGGGGTCTCAATCCCTGAGATCCCCTGGAATGTAGTGGGGTCTCTTTAGGCTCCGTCTTTGGGTGCAGTGAGATTCGGAGGCCTCGTGTTGGAAGACCGATGCCCAGAACTGGTCCCCAGGTAACAGCCATCCCCAGTCAGTTTATTTTTAATATTACAGTGCATGCAAGGTGGATGAATCATATGATCACACCTTTGTCAGTCACTCGGACTAGATTGTAAGCTCTTTGGAGCAGGTTTCCCATGATGTACCATTACTGAGCACCCACCCCCTCCCCGGACTCACAGATAAGACTGACCTGACAGCTGGGGATGCAGAGACTAGGAAACCGCCTTGTGCTCACCCCGCCCCCGAGGATCCACCCCCTCATTATGCAAAGCTTGCCGTTAATTAGTGGGCTGTTACCTTCCTATGCAATGATCTGCCATGGTACTGTAGACGTGATGGGTGCAATCACTGCCTTTACACACTGTGAATTCCTTTTTTTGGTATTTTTTATATATTGTACAAAGAAAAAAAAACATTCAGAAATAAAAGGAATAAAATAAAAAACGAGAAGAGCGCAAATTGTCTGTGTGATTTTCTAGGCTGGGATGGCGGCACAGAAAACACAATCAGAATCAATTCTAAACAAGTTCGGGGAAGGGGGTTTAATCAGCCATTGGATGATAAAAGCAGCAGACAGCCAACAGTGGGCCCGTTATGTCACGGATATAATTTATGACAGTTTATGCAAATATTGATGGGTTAAATTTGAAGTCTACAAAGAGAGATAACAAAGAGACTTGCAAGTAAAATTTAAAGATTATATTTATTAATAAAGACAGATAGATAAAACAATGCAGTAACTAAGAGATATAACAAAAATACTTAGCTGCGGAATTGAGTTGCATTCATCCAAGGAGTCCCCCAATTTAATAGCTTGGCAGATGATCAAAAAACATGTTGCATGCATTAAGTTCTAGTTGAAACTACTTAATTAGGTGTGGCACTGTGTTTTAAACTACCCAGGAACTAACAATGGCCAGTGCTTGACCAGTACTTGACCAAAGCTCATCCTTTAATGAGCATTTTACTCTATAAGGATGCCAGTTAAAGGATATGCTGCATTCCTTTAGGATGACCTCATATAGGGTATACATATACCAGTATATACTGATAAAGCATTATTGTTGGTGAGACATAACTGATAATAAATAAAATTGTGCTAACCCAACAGGGCCCCCTGCATAAATTACTTGGTGCCCCTGTGGGGCCAACATGCCAACATATAAAGATCCCTATGAAAAAAAAATAAAGATCCTTATGGTGCAGTTCCATTCCCCAGCCAGCAGGAGGCGGTGTTTTACCAGCTGCACCTGTAGGGATTTCTGCACGAGCCGCTGTTGAGACAATGACATCTAGAGGCTGACTTGGGCATTACATGTCACAAGGTATTATGGAGAAAACCATCATGAAAATAGTATTTTCCAAAAAAATTTATCAAAAGACCAATACACAAAATATAAATCTGGAGAGGTCCCTTACACGCTAGTGATTTTGTAACAGCAATGTGTAATGTTGTCAGTGACAAAAATTCAGGAATCCCTGAAGGATGGGGCTGAAGATGTGGGGGTTGTTCAGAGGGAGGTGATACAGAGTTTATACTGGAATTCCAGTGAAATGTTGGGAGGTGTATGGCTTATAAGGAAGCAGCGGTGATAGACTAAATATTTATTATCCTATATTTATAGCACTGACATATTCCATGGCACTGTACAAAGAAACTGACGTTCCTGTGAGCCAATTACAAGAGCGGGGGGGAGGATTGTGCAGATATCCTGTTGACGAAATCGATTCAGCTGCAAAGAAGGGAAAAATAAATTCTTTGTAGCTTCAAAAAACTGTCCATCTGTAGATTTTTTTGGGAGAAATTTTGCTGGAGTGCTTCCTTAACTCCTCTGCAAACACAAAACATTGTCCCCAAGGAGGAGATTATCTGCAAATAAGGAAGATTGCAGCTCTGATGTGAATATTCCGCTCCATCCTACAATAATTCATTAGACTCAGAGAAATTAATATCGTCCAGGATAAATCCCATCGTTAATTAGATAAACCCATAATGAGGTTCTGGACCACAAGATGGGGATTAGCCGGATAAATAATGGTTCCTCTTCCTGCTTTAATGATTTCATCTTTGCATCAATCTAGGTTTATCGCGGTCAGTGCAGGTGACTTCTGATTTCCTGTCCTCTGAGCTGCATGCAGACTCCATGCAGATTCCAGGAAAGCCATAGTTCATATGGCAACATAAAGAGTGGCGACGACATGGAAAGTGATGGTACATCAGCCAATCAGATGCACCAATCGCAATGTAGTACAAGAGCCTGACCGCAACACACTGATTGGATAGTTCAGGTCGGTCCTCATACAGCTGAGATTGCAATGTGTATGGTGAAACTGAATTCTCATTGGAAGCTGCACACTGTTCTCTCAGAATTAAAATTGCAGCCATCCTGCACCATGGATTCATCACTGGGGTTCTGACTACAGTGGGAAAAACAGCAAAAACACTCACCATAAAGCCAACAGATATTGGGGTGCATCCCATCCTCAGGTTGGATTCCCTCCGGCCTGACATGTCCCGGTTTAAGTAGCATTCACATGGGGCAGTCCCTTCAGGTAACTGCAGGAATAGAGGGTAGGCAGGGGAAAATGAAGAGGAGAAGGGGGGAGCCGATGATTCCAATCTCCTGTGAAATACACCAACTAATAATATTTAAGAAATACACAGAAAACAAAAAGGTCAGAAGATAAAATCTAAGATTGTAAGCTCCATAGATCAGGGTTCTCCCCTCCTGTGTACTGGTTTTATTCCCAGGTTTGTCCTCTGCAGCCTTTATTTGCTGTGCAGCGCTGCCTAATATGTTGGTGCTTTAAATAAAAGTCACTATTTTTATTCCCCAGTGTGAAATTTATGATATTGTTGCACTTCCAAGGTTTGCTCTTTACTTTCTGTTTCCCACTTAGCATTGCACCTCCAATGTTGCTGTCCATCCTCAGCGTGGGTACACTGCCTCATAGGGGCCCCTAAAGCCCTGCTGTAGCCACAGTTACCTGCACACCTAATATCATGGCACTGCAGCTTCTGCATAGAATGGAGGGTGTTTCAGCCTGGAACGAATGGAGCACCTATGCAGTGTTCATAGCAGGAGTACTAGGAATGAAACATATTCAGTGGCCCTCCCACCACCTTCAGGATATGGAACTGACAGTTTTGCTGCTATTAATCTAAAACCAAGAAACAGATTTCAAGGAAATGTTTGGAAAATACTAATGCTCCAATGCAGCCAGTCACATGATCTTACCCTGCATTAAATGCCAGTAGTTTGTCTGATCTCCAACATTTCTGAGGGCCGGTATTGATGTTGGATGGGGAGGTCTGATCAGGCCAGGTTTATATTTCCAATAAATTACAATTATTGATAAACAATGGGCAAATGTTAGTGGGCTGCTGCCTATCACATCCTTAAAATAGTGTTAGACCTCAAAAACTGAAACAACGGCCACCAATGCACCCCCTATTGGCGATAATTATGGGGTCACCCCCTGTGTGGTGTGTTAACCCTTCCCTACCCCGTCACTACACTTCCCCAAAAACAATGAAGATTTACAAGGAAAGATATGCTGGAAGACCTCCAATCTTCTAAAAATAATACTGGAGGATTTTGGGAAATGTTGACCCCCAGCTCTATAGTACACATGAGGAAGTATAACTTTGTGATATCAATATGAAAAATTTGGGACGATTATAACAAAAAAGTTTTCTAACATTTTATATATATTCTGTGTGGTGACCCAACCTAGGAGAAGTAACAACCCAATGGCCATTCATTCAGTAAATGTGTATCAAGCAGATTTTTCTCATGTTTTCTCCCCATGGCCTTATCATTAATTACAATATTCCTTCCTTTCCAAATAATATTCAGATTTTTTTCCCACCTCGGTCTAAACAACATGTGTCAGTGGGCGAGATCTGCAGACATCAGTCTGTTCCTAATGAGAGGAGGATTATCGTGGGCATGCTGCATCTGTGACCGGCGCCTCACTCACGCTTAGGGTAGACGGAGTGATGGGAGGGATGTTCTGTACACTTTAGATAATAAGCTACTGGCCTCTTTTTGCAGCTTTCCCTATGATTCATCCATTCTTCCATTCCCTGCAGCCACTTCCAGTCTACATCACTGCAATGGCTGCACGGCCTGGCAGGGTCCCCGATGGTGATAACGGTCCTTGTAATGAGTCTTTGTAGCTATTTGCAGTCATTGAGAAGGTGACAACGCCTGAGGTCAAATTGGAGACATGGACAAAGCGTTGTCACTATGTGCCCAAACAAGGCAGGATCAACAGGGATTTTTCTGTTCAAGCTGTAGCTTTCAAAATATTGAAAATGACTTTAGAACTGCCCCATAAATCTTTGATGATTGGGTTTACATCTGCTGAATATTATTTTATAATGGGATTAAAAATCCCTGTAAATTGAATTTCCTTTTCTAAACATATCTATTCTGCTGTGATATCAGAGGGTTCTCGGGTCGCAGTGTTTGGTACCCCGCCATGGCAGCGGCGCAGCGCTTAGTGCTGCTGGTGATTGCTGCTTCCTCTGCCCAGGTCTCACAGTAATTAAAGCTAAATTGCCGGAGACACGATGCAACCAGCGCCACTCTGATTGTGGAGATGGAAAGCACAAACAATTCAGATTAACCTCGGGATTCTACAGCTGCAAAGATTTCATTTACAGCATTTTAATATCTCCCGTGAAGTCCTCAGGAGTTTTTGTGCGAGATGAATTTTCCACAAATCCTTCACAAGAAAAAAACAAAAACAGCTGAAAAAAAACAGAAAGCAGCTTTGTCAGCGCTGATGGACGACCATAACCAGGGGGGGAGCCAGGAGATGGCTGGGGCCAAGGTGGAAAATTAACTTCAGGCTGGGTGGGGGGTCAGTGAAATGACAAGGAAAAAAATAAATTTTAATAAAATGTATTTATTATGAAGATTTTGTAAATTAACTTTTAATCCAAGAGAGGAAAAGGTGACAGTGAGGGTCTATAGAGAAAATAAAAACACTTTAGCACCATTATAGGGAACAATTCCTTACTGAAAGAAGTACCACATGCTGGTGGGGATGCACTGACCCCCCCCCCCCCCCCCCCCCCCCATCTGGAGCTGTCTCGGTGAGTACTTTTTTAATTTACCGGTATGTATGCTTTTATTTTATTTTTCTCCTAGGTCTTATTTTCGGGGTAGGTCTTATATTAGGGCAGGTTTACAAAATAGTACTAGGTCTTACTTTCGGGGTAGGTCTTATTTTCGGGGAAACAGGGTAACATGAAATAATTGTGCATGCATATCTGGGCTGATATGAAGGCGTCCTTATTCTTGTTTATCTATCCACAGTAGTAGGGGCAGTGGGGATCATTTTCGGTGTTGCAATGCTTTTTACTAAACATATTCACTTTCTCATGCACGTTATCATGCGCTACATGCAGCAGCTTGTTTTGATATTCAGTTGTCATGTGCATTGCACTGCATGCAAATATAAAATTTGCTGCATTTTTGTCAAAGTGCGCTGTGCAGAAGCGCATTACTGAGATGTCTTTGTGGTGTCATTAATAATAAATAGCAATGTATTGCCACGCTTTAACATGGAACCATGCATCATGTTAATGTGAATGAGGAAATTGAATATTTTATGATATATATCTTCCAATATTTCACAATTCACATGTGTATTTAAAACACAACAAAAGCATGAAAGTTATAGAGTGCCTGCAGAGTAATTTGACGTTCAGGTAATGGGAGCCGTAAACTGAATCCATTTTGTAAATTTAAATTTCTAATAAAGTTCAGGGAAGTGGAACGAAGAATAAAATACGATTGCTGCGAGTTTAAAGCGCACACTTGGAGCTGAGGATTCCACACTGCATTCGGAGCAACTGTGACTTAACGGGTTAGCAATCGTTCCTGGGCAAACGGGGCAATCTGTCTCCTGGAAATCTCCCGACTCCCTTTTATGTTTCCCCTTTGAATGCTAAGAAGCATACCAAATTACATCGACAACTTTAAATTAAAAGGCTTTCTGGTCTATTAAGCTTCCTCTAAGTAATGGCGCAATTCCATTAACTTCCCATTTCTGGGCTGAATTGAAAGGAGACGTTTGTGGAGCGAGATACTCGCAAAGTGCGGGGCAGATGGGGGAAATAAAAATATGGCAACCTGTAAATCGAGCTGCTCCTCTATGGATTGATGAGAGGTACAATGATGAACTATTCTCAATTAGCGCCTTTATTTTCCATGGCGATGTACAAAGTAACTTTATAGAGAACAGAGTACAGGTTGTACAATTCATAACAGAATATAGTTACACAGGTTGAAAAAATAAATCCATCAAGTTCACCCACTAGAAAAATAAACATATCCCAGATATCAGACATAGTTGATCCAGAGGAAGGCAAATAAAACCCTTATAAACCGTGGTACAATTTGCTCCAAAAGGGGAAACGATTTCTTGCTGATCCCATAAGACAATAGGCTGTTCCCTGGATCAGCAGTCTGGTATCTTTAAAGCTTTAATCCCCAGTTATATTCTGCGCTTCTAGAAATCATCCAGATTTTTCCTAAAAGAGTCTATAGAACTTGCTAAAACTTTTTTCAGGGGGAGCTGATGCCACATTTTCACAGACCTTACAGTGGAGAATCCCTTCCTTATCCGGAACCTAAACTTCTTTTCCTCCAGATGTAGAGTGCCCTCTTGTTTTTTGTAATGATCTCAAAGTGAATAATGGGGAAGAGAGTTCTCAATATGAACCATTTATATATTTATACAGGGTGATCATATCCCCCCTTATAAGTCTCAAATCTATTATGTAACAAAATAAATAAGGACTCTGCCCACCAAGAATCTGCATTCTGTAATATAAAGAGCCAGCCTGCAGGAGAGGAGTCGAACATTACTTATATTATTATTATATTTAAACCAATCTCATGTTTCATGCAGCCCACATATCCATATATCACAGACAACAATAATCTCGGTACACATACCTGACATCCTGTAGGCTTCAGGCAGCATACGTGACATCACAAGTCTTTGTGTAATGATGCGACTTTTCCTCTTCTTTCCATGTGTCCTCGGATCCCAGGTTGTGATGATGCAGCCATAAGGGGTCCATGACACCAAGCATCATGTATAGAAAGTGGACTGATGCTGTTTTTAAAAATGGAAAGTCCACGTGAGGGTATCACTGGACAGGGGGTAAGCATTGCAGCAAAAGCTTTCGGGTTGATTTTTAAAAAAGGTGGAATTGTTCTTTGTTGTGATTGTCACATCGGTAAATATTAAATACAACGAATAGAACACACAACACGTTTTAAAACATTTATTTCACATAAAATTAAAAACATCTCTATAAAAAAAAAAAAAGATTAACTGACACTTCACCAGCAGTGAGCAAGTTAATAGGAGGACAACAGAAATTCAGAATCCCCAAAATCTTCCCACTATGTACAGAGATTACAAAATCTGATCTACCTGCAATGAGGAGAGGCGGTTACTCCCCACTACCCCGGGGGGAGGGAATAGCAGCATTGAGGGGGGAGGAGATAATGCAAATCAAAGCCAATCAGAACCTGGAACACAAAAACTGGGAACATCCGTCTAATACTGGCCAGAAACCAATCAAATCTTACAGCTCAACAGACGATTGGGTCCTCTGTATAGGGATCAGTAAAACTCGTCACACAGCTTGCAATCTAAACATAATTTCTGAATTGATGGCATCCAATCCATCAATTATATTGCATATAAGTGATCTTTAGATTTACTAACAAGAACCTACCTACCAAATAAAAATGGAGTTGGTTGTTTAGGTGGGGCCTGTATAGGGATTGCACAGTGTAGGGCTGACTTTTATTCCTTAATCCAACTGATATTAATCAAATCAATACATTTTATTTGTGGCAAAGGAAGCAAAAGATCAAAGGAACAAATTCATCATTGATGGTTAGGAATAAAGTTGCTTGCAATTTTTATTGCTGGAACAGGAAATGCATTAGATGAACAAACGGGCGCCCATTCTGTCCCATGGAGAGAGAAGGGGACCAGCCAAGCAAATGCACCCATTTGATTGGTCAGCCAATCTCTACTTGTGTCACATTATAGGAATCTTTCTATTCTGAAAGGGTTAAGATTATGGAAACAGCTATAGAATCAAAGACCTCAGCCAGCACACATTTATGGTATTCTGATCTTGCTCTCTGTACAGGCTCTAAGAAGGACAAGGCCAGGGTTCCTCATACACATAGTTCTCTGTATATTTTCCCTTTATATCTGATCTGGTATAACACAGTCCATTGGGTTCCCTGGCTTCCAGGCCCCAACCCAGAGGAAGGAAGCACAAGAGGCTGTAGTGCTATGCAGCACTGTGATAGGACTGCTGCATTTGGTTAGATAAAGTTGTATTAGTTTGGATTAAAAGTGAACACAGTAACTTTTCTGCAATCACTATTCATGTTTTTGGGGACAGCATCAAAAGTCTAAATCCTCCATCATTCATATCAGCACAAAGCTGTTACCTTTCCTTGCAGCTGGACAGACTGACGAGATCTCTGCGTCCTCATATCAGTTCTGTATATATTATGTATATAGTATTAATATTATATCTTAGTACAATGCAGGCACATTCATGAGTTATAAAAGAAATCAATGTTTTTCCAGGCAAATTGCTACCAGTATGATCTTTATCAGCGGCTATGGAAGCGGAGTCACAAATCTGCTCTGATTTTTGTAACTATTCCCTGCAAGAGATCACAAGCTCCATATAACTATATACAAATATTTTACAAAAAAAGGATAAAGTTTACATTTATTTTTTAAAATCACATTTTTAGAATGAGAGGCCAATAATAAAAGCTTTATAGTTCCTTATTAGCACATTTCCTTTAAGAGATATTTCTGCAGTGATCCCCCAAGCCCCTTTTAGCAACCACCCGGCTGTTGGGTCACAATACAGGGCTGCCACCCCCCTACAACTTCTTCTCACCCAGCTTAAAAAACAAAATGTCTGGGTTGAAAACTGTTGTATACAAATTTGTTCTCTCATCTCAGGTTCTCACTCCCCACATGAAGCCATTACTGCAACCTCCTAGCTGGTCCCCCACTTCTGAAAAGGAAACCCCATATAACTAATGCTGCCTATGGCTGTTTCCCAATGTGAGATCCTATCCTATCTATAGGAATAAATGCAATAGAAGTAAGAGACCAGATGGGAGTTTGTAGCAGCAAATGTGCATTTTCCTGGGAATCAAGCAGGAGGTTGGGCAGGTTGGTGCAAACTTTAATGGAATAGAGATACCTACACAAATCATTCTTTAAAAGTTGTTTATAGTCATATATATATATATATATATATATAAACAGGGTTCAAGTTTTTTTAGGATGGGTGGGAAGGAGCTGTAGGCAGGTGGCAGCCCCTGTATTGTGACCCAACTTATCAGTAATTACTTAAAACAGCCAGGTGGTTACAGAAAAGTGCTGGGTGGTGCGCCCAGCTAAAAGGGTCTAGGGAGAACACACACACACACACACACACAAGGATTTTAGTGTCCACATCTGGCAAAGTGCTGATCTGCAACCTTACAATACCTGCACATTCTGTATGGTGATAGAGGCTGTAAGAAGGATGAGGGGAAACCTGGAGGCGGCCATACTCCCAGTGTGCAGAGCTAGCAGAGACCCCGCAGTGTCCTGAGCCAAGTGTGGAAACACCAACCAACCAACACAAATATTGTGATCCCTAAACTCTTACTTTAACCATAGAAAACTGAACATTTCGTGAGAATGTATGTGCAAGGTAAATTCTTTTTTTTTTTTTTTTTTATTTCTTGTGGAAATCTTTGCCTAAACACCCATTATGAGGGGCTCCGAAGACCCCCACACGAGGTTTCCAGTCTGTATACCCACTGTGCCCAATATAAGGGGCTTTCATCATTTTTATGTTGAATTCCCAGGTCTGCACTCCTGTTGTGCCCATTATGAGCTATAAGTATCTGAATTTTACTTCATATCCACATTTTGCAATCCCTGTACAGCAGAAATAAAACCAGGAGAGGTAGAAATAGCTCAGGGAGCCAGGGTAGGGATGAGCTCAGGTGGCTACTGAATTTTCTATACTGTCTAATTACAGACTGGGGGGGGGGGTATCAGGCCCTTTCTATGCAACTTAAACCCTACAGAGAAAAATTTGGTCTTTTGCTCTGCCAGACAAGGATGTGTTGTATAAAAATCTCAAGGTCAGACATATCCTTTGGTCCTATGTATTTAGTGGTTCATTTAGAGTTTTGCCATTACCAATCATGCAATTCTATTCAACACTGCTATAATCTGAAGGAGGCACACTATATTTTACTGGTAAAGACAGTTCACACCTGAAGAGTACCTGTCATTATTAACCGTCTATATGGGATGAAATAATATCAGACCTGTGATTTCCATACCTCCAGTTATAGGTGTTTCTTCTTTCCAGCACAGGGATTTTTTTAAAACATTGGGGTGCTTTAAAGATGGCAGCCCCATCCAGATGACAGGGAAACTTTAATCCAAGTACCATTCAGGTTTCCTCTGCCACTTTGAAGCAGCAAAAGACACCGAACAGACAGGCAGACGAGGCGCCAGCGGACTATAAAACACTCTGAACGCTGAATATAAAAAAGGAATTATTACGTTCTCCTCCATTCTTCATTAAAACATTAAAATAAAAAAATAAAAAAAAGTAGAATTTTATTAACATTATCCAGAGCAGACGACAAATAAAAAGACTTCCTCTAAGAAATGAAAGTTCCCAGGTGCGCGGAGTGAATAACGACACACAAGACAGTCCGTTCAGTCCGTTAGTAGTGCAGTTTTGGCCCCATCCACGCCTTCAGTCCATTCAGGGCGTCTGGAGCCATTAGACAGAAATAAAGACATCCAGATAGAGTCTATCATAGGATTCCCTGAAGCACACAATAAAAAGCAAGCTGAGCAAGCAAGATCCCGTCAGGCACCAGTTCAGCCACGACAACTCTGGAAATGAAAAGACAACAGTGAATCATGGAAGACATTCAGATTGTGTACTTTGGGTAAGCGTGTTTGTCACTGGCTTCCCTCAGGCACATAATAAGCACCAGGCCGAGGATACAGGAGCCTGTGAGGCACCAATTCGTCCAGGATATAGCTGCATAAATACAAGAAACAAAAAAAGCATCACCCCTTTCTGCATTCACATTGAAAAAAATGCAGACTGGGCTTTTATTTACAGAGTGAAGTTAGACACTGAAATGAACATTTACATTGGGTTTTGCATGAGTAAAATCCTTCATTAAAAAAAAAAAAAAACAGCTGCAAAATATAATTCTCCCCTCCTATCATTAACATTGGGGTGATTGTTAGGCTTTGTGCACACAGACTTTGGCTACTATAAGAGCAGGGAGTAGAGGAGGTGTCAGCCCCAGCATGAGGCTATTAAACACAGATCTTACCTATATTCTGGTCACTAGAAGGCTTCAATACTATTGGATCCTCTATTGCCGCCGCCAAAAGTTAAATGTGAACATCCAGAATTGAAAACGTATCTGCGGAGTATCTAGGGAGCCCCTAAAGTGATCAAAAAGCTTTCCTACATACAAAGTTCTTTGCAATTTAGTAAATTCGAGAGAAAGGGGGGGGGGGGGGGGTTATGGCATGCTAAAGCTTTGAACTTGCTGGCCCCCCAAGGGCATTGACAGGGCTTTTAACTCAGAATTTACCAGGTCTGCTATACTATCACCGGTTGGAAGGTACTATGCTGCTCATGCCAATACTTTCTGGTGAACTGGTAGAGGTGTGACTTGGATTTAATATGAGTATGATTCCCACAGTGCAATAGGAACACAAAAGCAGCCCTCCGAATTGTTCCTTAGGGCCCATTCTTACATTAATTTCTGTACAGTAAGATGCCATTTCTTTTCAGTACAATGACACATTCAAAACACAATGTACTACCCTGCAGTATTTTCCTCAGAATTTTTTAAAACTGGGTGGAAAGAAGCTGTAGGCGGGTTGCAGCCTGGTATTGTGACCCAACTTTTCTGTAACCACCCAAAAACAGCCAGGAGGTCACTGAAAAGTGCCAGGTGGTACACCGAGCTAAAAAGGGCCAGGGAGAACACTGACCCTGTGTTGAGGGGTCAGAAAAGACATCTGAACGGGCTGTGTTACTGCACCACACGTTTTAAAATTTGAAAGGGCCCTTCATTTTGAATAATGTAAGAAATGGTTAATGGTTTCTTTCTGATTTTGAAGACTTTCCTCCTGGTTAAGGAAAAGCAACAGGAAGTGAAAGGAAATCTATCCAAAATGACAGGAAACTCCAGTCATCGGTGTAACAACCCAACTACATTTGGAAAATACCTTTTGGATTCCTTTACTTTCACAAAGATGGGGTAAGTGCAGTAAAACCTGACTTCGTTCTAACCCTTTTAGACAGAATTCAGGCAGCAAAATTTAGTGAGCTAGATAGCTAATGCCCCGTGTACACTGAGCACCCCAGATTTTGGGGCTTCCCCTCTAAATTGATACTTGCATTGTTTGCACATAGGTATTACTGGAAGTTCTAGATAAATAAGAAATTCGGAGAGGCTGTGGACAAGCAATGACAGATGTCAATACACAGAGGCCTTGAATGTGCTGGGATCACACACACTGCAGTGACAATGTGCACTCATCACTGGTGGGGGTCCAGGCGAGAGCCATCATTCTCCAGTGACCGGCGTTTCCTAACGGTCAGGATCTGTGAGCACTATCCGTCCTAAGAAATGTTTGTTGTTCCAGAAGGCCTGCGAGCTGATGGATAGATCACGCTGGGTTGTGGCAATGCTTAGACTTCATTCAAATGGAAAATCCATCACAATGAGTTGTGTACTGAGATGTCGAACACAAAGCTCCGGTGTCATCGAGGATTAATCCCAGAAATATATGAGGGATATTTCAAAATAGAAAGCTGTTCTTTTCTTGCCTGTTTTGCCTATAACTTGAGTTCAACAAAGATGGAGCCTAGACACCCATAGGAACCCAGGTGGGAATAAGCTATGTTTGCAGGGGGCCCCGTTATGCCTCATGTACTTAACATCCTACAATGACTTCTCTTGAGCACCCTAAGGCTATGTACACATGTGGAATAATTTGTACATCATCCTTTCCAAATACAAGACTGCACAATGCTTGAACGAGCGCTGTACATACTCTATGCTCCATGGAGAGGGGAGGACGACGGAGCAGCACCCAGCTACGCTCTCTCCCCTTCACTTTCATTATGATCGTTCATCATGCCTGGATCCAGCAGGACTGATCCATGAATGATGAGTGCTGTAAACACGCCAGATTCTGAGGTGTGTACGTAGCCTTAGTGTCTAAACCACTGTTTCTCAATCTTTTTAGCATGGGGGAACCTTCGGGACAACTTTTAGTCTCAGGGAACCCCTTCTATAATTACTATATCCACATCTCACAGTACATTACTGTGGTGGTCAGTGGGAAGAATGCCTCTTACATTGCAGGTCATTGGGAAGAATATCACCCTTACAGATCGAAAATAAGCACAAACTGCTCATTGCTCAAGGAAACCCCCACCTACTAAATTGTAAGCTCTTCGGGGCAGGGTCCTCTCCTCCTGTATCCCTGTCTGTATTAGTCTGTCATTTGCAATCCCTATTTAATGTACAGCGCTGCGTAATATGTTGGCGCTATATAAATCCTGTTTAATAATAATAAT
>NC_092864.1:26242064-26256537 GCF_032062135.1 Pyxicephalus adspersus
AACCACGCAAGTGTCAGCCAGGTTTGTGGTGACCTTACAGCTGCCGAGTTTGATGGACGAGGAGCAGAATCGGAAAACAGCTGCCGTAAGCTTTCAACTCAAAAAGAGTTTATTTATTCTTGTTTTACCCCCATATTAGAAAAAAAAATTAAATTCTCCTTTCCTCCCCATGCTCCAGTGCTGTTCCCAGCTTCCTCCTTGGTGCAGTGCTAGCAGTCCTCGTCGGGCAGAACATCATCTTTTCATTCTGCCAATTTCTTGCGGGTCCAGGTTGTTCTTTATATGCCTCCCTAGGGTGCATTTCATCATGCAGGCTGGGTTCACAATACTTCAGGACTGTATGCGATATTACACATGTGCCACTAAGAATACCCACCCCCTGCAACCACCAGCAGATGAACCTTCTGTCACCTGTTCTGTTATGGGTTGGTAGTTATAATTTATTATATGTAATTTAATCTATATTCTTTGATTGTAATTTCTTCTGGGCAGGGTTCTCTCCTCTAATGTCATTGTTTGTATCCATCTGTCATTTGCTACCCCTTTTTAAAGTACAGTTCTGCATAATATGTTGGCGCTATGTAAATAAAGTTTATTATTAATAATAATAATAATATATAATTGGTGGTTTTGGATAATTTGAGTGGTTCTGGATGGATTTGCAAGCTGCAACTTACAACCAAGGAGCGTCCCCACTGCCACGTTACAAGACTGCCTCTCAGCAGCCATTTGCCAAGCACATTGTAACATAAGAGGGAGTCCCATGCCTAACCACACCAAAAAGTACTGGATATTTGGATTTTGTTGGTTTGGGCAAGAAGTGATAGGAACTGCGACAAAAAATGTGATGTGATGGGGTCAACAATAAAGAGAACCTTTTTATTGTCAAACCATAAGTTGTCTTCAAGGAAAATATTTGTAGGCAATGTAACAATAGAATTGGTAAATCCTTTCTCATGCACCTACTTTTACCGTTCTTCACCTTTAAATGTAAGCCAGGAAAAGGGAAGTGATAAGATTGGCAGAAAACATGAAAACTGTCAACCACAAGCAGCTACAGGAATACTTTTGTTTTTCCTGATCAGCCAAGGACATGTAAATGTGGAGAAGGATATAAATACAACGCAGAATGGCATTATTACAAAGTACAATTCCTACAATACAGATGTCAGAATACCAGTCCTTTAGTTACTCCAATCAATGCGTCCTGCACGGGGTCAGTCTAATTCAGACACGTTTGCATCTTTTTGTTTGTGATTGTAAATTCCTGCAGGCTGCTCCGCACAAAGCAGCATGATAACCAAGAACAATATAAACCACGCCATCGATAGAAACACATGGCAGCGACTTACTGTCACCTCATCCCCTCACTGCACAGAGGGAAGCTGCCGCAGTTCTAATCTGCACAGGTGAAATTGGATCATTACTCAGGGCCATCAGGAGAGGAAATATCTCAGGTCTGCTGATGTCGGGGTTGGAGGAGCTGCATTCAACTCATGCAGAACAAGGGAGACCACAAATCTACAGGAAAGATAGAAACCACCCAACACCTCTACAATCCCACTCGGCTTATCAGATCAGAGGAAATTACTCCAATTGCGGCCAAATTCAAAATGCACTGCGGAGGAGTTATTATAAGAAATGAAAGTCATTCTTACTTCAGATACTTTCTGAGCCTTATGGCTTCCAAAATAGACAGCATCTAGTCCATCTAACAGACAGCATCTAGTCCATCTAACAGACAGCATCTAGTCCATCTAACAGACAGCATCTAAAGTCCAACAAAAACTGAAAATTTAAGTACTGGGTAGGAAACAGCTGCTTGAATCACAACCCAGAAATCTGGGTTCCTTAAATAAGCGCTGAGATACATCAAAGGATTTTGTGTCTCTGCCCCTCCAACAAATAGTTGGTGTCTATACCCCTCCCACAACAGCAAGCTTCCTCCCCCTTAGTAGTTTGGTGTCCCTCCCACAATGGTGAGCTCTACCCCAGTAGTTGGTGTCTCTGCCCCTTCCACATGAGTGAGACTGCATTACAGCAAAGGACTTTGTTACATTTGCCAGTTTTATGATCGAGGAATATAAATGACAATGCACACACAGATACATATACAAGGATGCAGTGGTCTAAGTCTCTCACCTGTGTGATAAAAGGTTAAGAACACCAAGAGAACACCAGTGAAGATATTACTGAGGAAGGTGACGAATCCGCAGGTAATTCCCTCAGGCACCGGATAAACCGTCTCCACGAACATCTCAAAGAATATGGGCACCGAGCCATTCAGGAAAATGCCGATCAGTATACAGGAGGTGTAGAGAGTTGCTACAAGACAAAAGATAAACAGGTTGTGGTGTCAAATTAACATACACGGTCAAAAATATTCCCACCTCATTATGCCTATCTGGTTATTCTAGCCAGGCGTTTAAAAGAACCTGTCCCAGGAACAAGGGAGCTGCCAGTACTGACTTTGCGTCTGTTTTGAGGCTGTCATCCATATCGTGGCCTCACTACTTATCAGGTCACTTACCTGAAGGTTCCCCATTTACTGGATACAAGCTTATTCTGGGTTGGGGACTCAGTAAGCAGAGATGGCAGACAATGACACTTGTGATTGAACAGTAATACAGTAAACTGATAGTGGTAGAGAACAGAGGAGCCTATCAGCATGCCAATAAGAAGTGACTCCACCCAGCACAGGGACTAAAAGAGGGGCTTCTGCCTTCTGCAATACAGTTACCTTCACTGCTTGTAATACGGAGCTGCATTCAAATGTGTCCTATTGGACTTTAGAGAGGACATTGGGACTGACTTCTGAAAGCTCTCCAACACCTGGAGAGGATACACTTTGATGATGATGATTGGTGATTCAGCAAACCTGGAACGGATTTGGTCAAGGATTGAAAACATTTTCTAACAAAAAGCAAATTACTTTTAGGAAATCCATTCCAGGTTTGCTGGATTACCCAGCTTCAGTGATAAAAGTGTATTGTCTCCAGCCTTGGAGAGCTTTTATAAATCAGGCCCAATGACTTTTTGTAGAGGTCACGTTTTGCAGAATAATATGCTCAAAAATCAAAAGGGACACTGAAATGACACAATCATGTAAATATTGGTGCATGAGCAGTTCTTGGCTGTGCTCACTGATGCCCGACACAGATCAGCCCCTGCTGCAGCCTCCCACTTTGTGACTTGCAACACAAATGTGCTGGCTCTGATCCCTGAGGATAAGGTGACTGAGAAAATGCTTTCTCATGCTTGCAGCAGACTGGGAACATCTCATCCCAGCCTTGGCAAATACACTTTTTTCTTAAGATTAGTTGTTTAATGATAAAATGTAGATCTTTCCTAAACCATTACAGCAGAGCGTTATATTCTAACAAATCAGGAATTTATTTAATCAGACTTGGTATGAGTTGTTATTCTACCAACCTTGGGGTTAAAAAAAATTCCCTCAGTACCATGAAATTTATGCTGATGTAGAGAAGACAAAATACTATATTTACAAGAATTTGCTTGTGCAGAGGAATTGGCAAAATAAATATTTCTGGGATGGGAGACAATTGCTGCATGTCGGCATATTGCAGATCCCCGAGACGGATGGCCCTAATGAACAATCAGGCCGATTTACGAATCATTAGCTCGCATGGCCCCAGAAAGCCATTTGCTGCCAAAAATGTAAATTGGCATTATCAGCGACATTCACAAGAGGGGGGCGACCTCAGAATTCTTCCCCTCAATATTTATATCTAAAAAACACAACTAGCAAAAAGAATTCCCTGCATGCGATAATAAACACTGGGACAATATGAAGGATCCCTGCAAGGCTGAGATTGGCGGAACAAAGATGATGTTCTAGGAAAAATAATACATTTTATTGTAACTAATTGTTATTGGAGAGGAGAATTGGAAAGTTTGTAGGTGATGGGGGACAGTAATGGAGGTGACACTCGTATGGTTCTACAATCTCATTTTAATGAATGTTTTGCCTGGTGACCTTGCAGAAGGATTCAATAGGTGAGTGCAGTCCGACAATGATGAGAGAATGTGAAACCTGACAGGGGTTGTAAAAGGTTCCTAAAGCTGAATTATGAGCTCCTACACAGCTGACAGATATATATGTAAATTTTGTGCATACAGGGAGTTATTAAGGTGGAACTTAAGAGTAAAAAAGGAGGGTTTTGAATATGATAGGGCCCAAATGAATAAAGCTTTCCAAGACCAGAGAAGATAGACTCACATGGGAGAATCCAGGTAATCCAGCATATCTGAAATGGATCTGGCCCAGGATTAAAAACATTTAGGAACTTTTATTTTTTTTATTTAATCCATTCCAGGTTTGCTGGATTACCCAGGTTCTCCCACAATAGTCTATCCACTTTGTTTACACTTTTTCCTCATTTTTCTAATTTTTTCTCTGAATAAACAAAAAGGAGTAAAATAAAAATGACACAGACTGGAATATTGGAAACAGAAGATGATCATACTTTGGGTAAAAAAAAGTACAATGACAATTCTGAATTTATGCATCAGCCATAAGGATCATATTGGGGTCACCCTGAGGGTCGGTGAAATGAAAAACGTGACTTACACACTTACCTGTAGTGAGAGGAAGGTGAGTGACATTGCTGAGAAAGGTTAGTGTAAACCACGTGGCCGCCAGCGTGGAGCCTGAGAAAAGTAAGACAAGGATGGGCTTCAGGACCCCCCGGATGGAATCTGCAAATCTGAAAGGAGTGGACAGAGGTCAGGACTGCAGAACCAAAAAGATTTAGATGAGACCCAAACACAAGATACCTAACAGAGTGTTTATAATTTCCAATACAGTAAATCATCATTTTGATATTTTTTATTTAGAATGCAGGTGAGTGCCCAGTTTTCTGGTCACAGTCAGTTAAATGTATCCATAACTCATCATCCTAAAAACAGGTTATTAGTAATGTATTAAGGTCCCCCAGTTAGCAAAATGTTTTTAATACCCCGGGAATTTTTAAGTTGGACACTATGGGTGGTGGTGTCACTGAGCACTTTACTGAGTCTTGGACGACCACTTACATATATACTTTATATATTTGTCACAGATTCACTCAGATTCTGATATTTATGCTTTAAAAAAAGGGGGTATTTGAATCCCTGAAACCTCACAGCGATGTCTTTAGTTATTGAATGCTTTTCTGTGATACTAGACCTTGGAGTGATGCAAATTCCTAAGCAAACCTTCCCGTCTGTATGTAATCTTTTGCAGAACATACATTACTGACATTATTGTCGGAATGATGAACTCCCATGGGCACACATGGGAGTCACATCATTGCAACCCAGAAAGTCAAACTGTATGAATTTACTGTACTTTTTCTTGTTATTTTAAAATTATGAATGATTAGTGAAGCAACCCATGCACACTGTATATTTAACTTCTGCTTACTAGTGCTGTAAAGCAAAATATGGATACCTACACCATCATATGCTATGTCGAAAATGTCTGTGGATATCTGACCATCGCACCAGTATGACTTTGTTCAGACATACCATTTCAAAACTATGTCCATTAATATGGAGTTGCTTTTTTCATGGCAATTAATAAGGAGTCCCCTCCACCCTCGTCTCTTGGTCATGAATATCTTTGTATAAGGTCAATATTAATATCACATTGTTTTCTTTGTGCATTTAATATAATGTCTAGAAACACCTGACCTCGATGATTTAGTGAAGTGTCTACATATTTCTGGCCATATCATGTATATTAACACAAATAAATGTTATAATAAATGTATTGATTCTATAGACAAAAGGAAAAAAAATAAACTGTAAGTAACGTTAACCTTAAGATTTATTTTCTCATACAGAGGAGATTTGACATTTTCTGAAGCTATTTTTTCTAGGCCTCACAATTGTTTTGTCTTGATAAGCGGTTCCACGTGCGCCTCCACAGAAGAAGCTCCACATTATATCATATGAGTATTAGCTTCCAAATTAGGAACTGAAATGGCGCTTTGTAATTAAGCCATTTTGGAGACACAATTACAGGCTGTCATGGTGCATTCGATGGAGGATAATGCAAAGAACATGACAGTATAAAGCCAAAATTGGGTGATTTTTGCCCTCCTAAACATCAGCAGCTGCTGGAAGAGAAATACAAAAGGCGTTTGGGTGGAATAATGAGAAGCCCGGCAGCCGCATTTTCTCGGTTAGGGAAATCTGTGAAATGTGACAAGAATTACGACCTCATTTTCCTGATTACAACTTTCAGCAGATTATTACAGCCGAACTCGTCATGGATCCAGCCCAGCAGAGAAGACAGACGAGCGGCCTCAAGTCTCATTAGGTGACAACCGTTGTGGCTTGTGCTGCTGCCTGCCAGGATCGGCTGCATCAATGACCTTCCTATTCACTGGCAAATTGGCTTTCAATGCCACCTCCTCTGTGCTTTAATATGACAAGCATTCTTTCTCCATCCGACAGACGGCAGTTACAGCTGCAATAACTATTTTATTGGTCCAAAGATGACTGTATATGGCTCAAATTGCTGGCGAACACACTTGGCAACAGCACAGAAGGGTACAGGTAAAAAAAAATATCAAAGAGGTGCTGTTGCCCTTAGGAAGAAAAACACAAACCTTAATGGCAACCAGTGAAAAAATGCAATCATAAAATGCAAACTGCATTTTATTTAATAAGGGGGCTGAACTGTAGTAACTGTAGTGCCTGAAGAACGGGACCAATACTTTGCCTTCCTATACCAGAGCAGTTCTCTTGATGAATGGTAATTTGATGATTGGTGGGGTAATACCAGACAGTAATCTGCCCAGCCCCACCTGGCACTTTTCAGCAACCAGCCAGCTGTTTTTGGGTGGCTACTGTTGAGTTGGGTCACAATGCAGGGGGGTCAGCCACCCGCCTACACTTTCTTCCCACCCAGCATTGCAGGTCATCAGGCAAAGCTACTTCTTCAGCAAGGAGACCAATGAGAAGCACAGTTAGTGCCATCAGCAAACCTCACTCCATATTCTGGTGAGACTATCAGTTGGATGAATCTCACTCCGATAAGGAACTAGAATGCCCACCAACAGAAAGGTAACAGGATGAGGGGATCTTCTGTAATGTTGTTCCCCACTTAGGGGGAGGGGGTTTGAGGTTTGCTATGCTCTCCTTTGCTCCCATTGATTTCACTGAAGATGCTAGAATGCTTTCTTACCAACTGCTGTCTGAACATACAGCAGCCGAGGCTACTTTGGGAACTAAAAACTCTTATTTTACTCTTTGGAGCAAATTTTATTCACCTATGGAAAGCAAAGCAGCTAACCCACAAAACTTAAGAGGGGTCTGGGAAGAAAACTTCAAACCCCTCCCCCTCAAGCGGCGAACAAATTACAGAACATCCTGTTACCTTATAGAAAACAATATGTATACTTCCTTTTTTTTCCACTTCCATTCAAGTTACTGCCACTGCAAAAGCCTGTGAATCTCATATGAGTTTAATGTGTTCCATACCTAGACCCTCTGAGGAAGACTATGTGGGTGAAACACGTCAGCAGATAAGACTCCCCATGTAGTATGATAACACATATCTTCATTAATCAACTCGTCCCTTTGTATGTACAATGGAGTTCTTATACCTTATCTGTAAGTATTTAGGGGTTGGTACAAAATTTTGATCTTAAAAAAATTATTTAAGAACGCACACAGTCTTTGTATTGAATCACCTAATGAACAAGTAAAGGTTTATTAGGCTCATGTTTTCTGGTGCACATTATATGAAATTGTTTCTGGAAAATCTGGTTTATGAGGTCAGATTGAAACACATCTGACTATGTGCTAATTGCATGCAGTGTACAGTAAATACTCAAAAGAATTATGTGGTTACATTTTCACTTCCCAGTCCTAGTCAGCACTAAAGTATGCAATGATCATATAATGAGGGATGAAGACATTGTCAATGCTGAGCCATCACACCCTAACTTGTCATTAATGTTCTTCCTTATTCAATACCATTTCACATTCCCTGCCAATAACAGACATGACACCACAAACAATATTTACTTATTGCCCCTCCAACAATTTTATTTATAGAGTTTTCTTACCTGCCCACTGCAATTCCAACAATGCATCCCCCAACAATGGACCAGAACCCGATCCAGCCAGCATCAACCTGCAGAGCAGGACAAATATAGAATTAGGTGTGCACGGCGCTAAGAAGCCTGCGGCAAAACCCCCAACAATTCAGGGAAAAAAAAAAATAGTAATAATAAATGATGACCCCTAAAGAGGATACAGATACTGCAGCAAATGTATTTCTGACCGTGAGAGAAAGCTGTCGGGACATACAGAGCATAGCAGCTTGTCGTGTATGAAGCAGCAAAATTTCGTTCTCAGTCCACTGCCAATAATGCGTGCAATGGGAACGTCCCAGTCCGAACTGGACCACAGAGCAATGAAAGTGGTAAGGTCCAATTATTATCGTTATTTATTTAAATGACCAGGGGCAAAAGTTTCATGACAATATGTCCCAAGCGTAAAAAAAAAATTACTAAGGAAAGGAGAAATTTAAATTTTTCAAAAATTGTAGTTACTAAAGAGTTGGGTCACAATAAATAGGCTGCCAGCTTGCACACTGAATTTATATAGCGCCAACATATTACGGAGCCCTAATAGATTATATATATATATATATATATATATATATATATATAAAATCTATCATCATTGTTTAATTCTATGCATACAGGCTGGCTGGCTAACTATTCATAAAAATGTTTGTAGTGTTATAAAATACACAAATTTTTCAACACGTTAGGACATTGCCCTTCAAATTCACAATGACCACATATACACAATAACCATGTTATTGCACATATAATTAGCATCAAACAATTCATTAAAATGCTGATGCTGTACAGAAAGAATCTCTGAATCTGGAAACTCTGAATCCTTTTTTTGCCATCGTCATCCCTAACAACCTAGCACTACCTGCCCAGCTGGCAATATCCCAACACATGGCATCATGCTGACTACTGGACATATGGAGGGTACCTGGCAACATAACACATTCCAGCCTGACTCACCTGCACACCCTGCTGGATGCGGCAAGCTGACACTTTGGCCCCTGAGAATATGATAGACATCTGGTCTTATACCTTTATATAATGTAGACCTGAATTGCTAAGGATTAAGACGATTTATGGAAATCCATACAGCAGAACCTTAGTTTTATTGTAACATTATATTTAATCAATTTGGATGATTTTAAAACCCTAACTACGCACAGTTTCCTTTAACATTTATCACTTCTGCAATGCACCTGCTGCTTGAAGTTTACATCTTTGTCTGTTCAGTGAAAGAGCTTGGTATCGTAAATGTAGACACCACACTACAATTATGCACAGGGAGCAACAGATGATATATATACAAAGGTGACACTTACCTGGGTAACATGAATAGGTGTTAGAATCAGATCCAACACACCGCACCATCCAGCGTAAAACCCCAGAGGTATCGCGTAAGCCAGCACAATCATTAGGAACCGAACATTGCTGAGTAAAGACGAAAAAAACTCATGTTAAAAACGAAAACAGTATGGATACGGCTTCATACATGAGGCATAGGGAAACACACAGCAGCTCATTGAGCATTCATCCCTATTGGTAATGGACATTGACATAAGAACTAAACGAGGGATGTCCAAACCTCAGCCAATACCTTACCTTTAACTGACCCCTGGTCCATTATACCTGCTGCCGACACCAGGGGTTGGGTGGCGTTTCCCTGCCCCCGACACCAGGGATGGGGGACGCCCGTGCCTGCCGCCGACACTAGGGATAGGGGCGAATTTCCCTCTCATGCGAAGGTTGGGGTTCCATTTTCTCTCCCTGACTGGCTAACTGCATATGTCAAAGCTAATGGTTGGACCAATAGATTCACATGGCCTGAGAAAATTGCAGTATAACTTTAAATTATTTGGTAACACTAAATGAATGGCATTCATCTTGCACTCTAACGCACAATGTGTTTTTAATATAATTAATAAACAGTATTTATATAGCGCCATCATATTACGCAGTGCTGTACATTAAATAGGGGTTGCAAATGACAGATGAATACAGACAGTGGCCCAGGAGGAGAGGACCCAACAACTTTTTTGAAATACTGTTTCCACTATTTTTCATTTTCTGCAGCTCAGTGCTGATAACGGCCCCTGTTGCCACTTGTCTACATACACCGCACCAATGAATGACTGGCATTTCTGAGGGTAGGTTTTCTGATATGGAAAACAATGGATTGTGCCTGTGCAATGCATGTTGAAACCACCACTTAAACTCTCCATCATAAGCCTATGTGGAACAATGCAGGAGCCCAAATATTACACATAAGATGTCACCCTATACTATGAAGCAGTTGCACAAGTATCTTAAGAGCTTATTTTTTATACAAACATTAGCTTTAAAAAAATGACATAAAAATGTCTTCTATGAGGTTTTACTAATCGAGTCAATTTAGGTGACGGAATTTAGGATTTGTTCAGTTAATAACAATTAATTTGTTCAAGTAATACCCGCAATCTATTTAGACTGCTTTTTTCTCCATTTACCAGAAAAAGCTGTTAAGAATCTCAAAAATATAAAACCAGAAGCGCATTTCATTTGCCTGAGAGTGTTAACAAATCTGCTGCAGAATGGCGGCATACCGAGACATTCATCTTGCACAGTGAAAATACGTCACACCGCCAGAACCATTTTTTAGAGCCATGGGAGGTTTAATCTTTATTGTACTCGACCCTTATAAACACATATTCCAAATCAATGCAGTTGTGGTGGAAAATAGGCGATTGTTCTAACAATTCATCCCAACAATCTCTCGGGGGAGCAGCTGCGCGTCCGCGTCCTGCAACAATTCTGTTAAATATTCCAACACAGATGAGAGAAATATGGAACCCTGACCACTGCAAGCCTGCTATCCTTCACTTTTACAAGGGGGGATTAAACAACATATCAAATACAAGGTGCACAATGTGACAGGGACAAGGAGAATACATCACAGATTAAAGAAACATTTAAAGTGAACTAATGAACACGGAATATAAGAAACAATAAAATGCAATCTCACAGCTTAGTTTGGAGTTATTTCCAAATGTAACATTTTTTTCTATCTTCCTAGATGGGAGTGAATCTAAGGGAACTAATCTGTAATTGACAGCAATAAGTGTACTTATTAGGCTAAAGTGAACCTGAAATCAGTATGTAAATTTACTAGATTATAGGAAACATCTAAAAATGGTCACAGTGCCTAAGTAGTACCCTAAAATATATTTTTTCCTGCATTCCTTTGTCCTAAACAATAGCAATACACTTCCTGTACGTAGATCAGTGTTTCTCATCCACGGTTTCACCAGAGGTTGCTAGGGGTTCCTTAAGCAATGAGTAGTTTTGTACCCCTCAGGTCAGTATAAGTGACACCAATGTTTTTTTTGTAAGGGTGTCTGTAATGGTGACTTTTCTCCCAATGGCCAGCAATGTAAAAGGAATTCTTCCCACTGACCACCACACTGTGAGTTGGGTATATAATAATAAATAAAAGGTTCTCTTTTATAAACTCTGACGTTTACACCCCTGTTCTCCTATTTCATAGCTGTATACCTGTAGTGTGAAAGCATCTAAGATACAGGAGCCTCCTTTAGTCTCTGGGGATTTGCCGATGTCACAGCTGTGCTGGTCACTATTCTCCTGCAATCATCTCCCCGGGCCAGCTTCCTCCACCTCTGATTGAACCCCAGCAGCCATCAGATTAATGAGGGGTAAGGAGGGGGCAGCTCTGACATAGGAAATCTCTCTTCCATTCCCCAATTTACCTCAATCTTGTGAACTTTGGGAACCTGCCATAAAATTTGCATTCTTTGGGAAAGTTTTGTTGTGGTAGACATGACTAGGAAGTTGTTAGGACTATAGGACTAGACCTTGCAAAAGAAGATTTCCCCGTGTTTATACATGAGGTGATTGTGGTGAGAATGGGTTACATTGGGACATAAACAGAAAATGCATATTCAGAGAAACTGAAACTACATTTTTATTACCGATTGATATCAAGGTAAGGAACACTTTTGCATGGTGTTCCTTATAACAAGGCTCTATGGTTGTTAAGGTATACACCAAGGAGTATTACCATTGGCTAATGGTTGTCAGGGGCAGCAATGCTCCCTAATGTGTAACTCCCCACTGTAAATGATCCCTGAACTGCAGGCCACAACAGAAGAGGATGCCAGTACTTCTAGAGGGTGGAGAGTTGGAGAAGTGAAGGTTAAGAAGACTTCAGAAAATTTTAGGATGTTGCTAGACTGCATGGAAGGTTTAGTGTGTAATTATTTAATTTATTTTAAACTTTGCATGATTTATTTTTTCAGGAGTTTGTGATTTAAAACAAGCATTTTTAGACACTTTTAGCTGCTTGTGCTAGGAAGCGATTCCTTCTAAAAGTTCACAACAAAGAGTCAGGTTTTAGTCGGTTTCTAACAGCTTTGTAAGATCGCTGTGAGTTTATATTAAAAGGCTGTGCAATGTCTGAGCTTGGGTTCACTGTACCTGCTTTGTGTATTTATACAAACATTTTATACCTTTTTACTTGGGGACAATATGAAAAAAATTAGTTTGTGAGTGATCCCATGATTGACCCTACTTGACTTGAGGGAGACACTCTAATTGGCTCCTGACAATATCTATGGAATGGAGTATTTTACCAACAGCGAGTGAGGATTGTAGTGTACAGGAATCGTTGGACGCATTTCACAATATAATTCTACTACCTGATGACATTACTGGTTTACATATCACAATGCTATGGCCTGGCAGAGGTTTTTACTGTACAGCATGTTAAATAATCTTTAGGAGATGACTTGAATAATAATAAGAGCTGACACAATCTTCTGCATTTAAAGAAATTACTAAACCAATTACATCTGTTTTTACACCAGAGGAACTTACGTTCCAATACTAAATACACTAAATATATGGGGTTCATTCACACAAAGACAGATTCACACTACATTGTGACAAGCAGAGCCCAATGCTTGTATAGTCCTCACCTGAGCAGCTTGCAGATACTATTCCTATAGGTTAACCTGCGACTGGCAGCAGCGATACTTGGGGGAACTGGTGGACGAGCAGGAAAATAGGCCACAACCGACACAAAGACCACAGCAATTATTCCAAACTCTGTGGAGAAAGAAAAAAAATAGTATCATCAGTACCAAAGTGCTAAATAGGTCTGTAAATGGCAGTATGTGTCCAGTAAAGGGTGAACTTTAACCCCTTCCTGCTCAATCTAAATAATGCCCACGCTGGAGAAACATTGATACCTGTCCTGCAGCCAGCAATTATTTTTTAATACACATGAAATGTATTTTGCCGGTTTGGAAAAAAAGGTTCATTTGAAGCCTATGTGGACTTTGCATTAGGACTGTTCATCTGCGTGATCATGTTTTTGAACCACAAAAATGTATAAGGCTGTAAAAATTCAGCTGACCTTTACAATAAAAATACCAGGCAGTAAAAAAAACAAAAGAAACGTTGCAATGAAGCTGCAATTCAGGTGTGGGCTGAATGCCCAGCAAACACTTTCCTTGTGAATGTGAAAAGCTTAGAACTCCTGCAGGGTTATTACCACAACTTGGGGCTCATTTCCTGTCCTACTGACAATGATTTTGTAGATAGAACATGGGGACAGCTTTACATTTAGGGTTTTTTTTTTTGTCATCATAGAAGGGTTGAAATGCTCTCTGTTGAGTGTCTCTGCTGAGATTTTCCATCACTTCCTGTCTAACCATTGACATCAGAACAGGGGAAAAAGTGAGAATGCAAAGTTAAGGAAGATTTAAAACGACCCTAAACTCCAACATTTTCACTTTACATAAAAGGATAGACAACCCTTATATTTAAAGAAAATGTATTTATTTATTTTTAAATGCAATACCCTGCAGCACCGCCCCTTTCGTTGGGAGTGCAGAGCCTCCTGGGATACCTGCATCACGCATTCCAGGAGGCTCTGACCATCTATATATAGTTAGGTCCATAAACATTTGGACAGAGACAACTTTTTTCTAATTTTGGTTCTGTACATTACCACAATTAATTTTAAATAAAACAGCTCAGATGCAGTTGAACTGCAGACTTTCAGCTTTAATTCAGTGGGTTGAACAAAAATATTACATAAAAATGTGAGGAACTAGGACCTTTTTTTTTTTTAATAAAATAACTTCATTTCAGGGTCTCAAAAGTAATTGGAAAATTGACTCAAAGGCTATTTCATCGGCTGGTGTGGGCAATTTCCTTCGTTATGTCATTATCAATTAAAAAGATAAAAGGCCTGGAGTTGATTTGAGGGGGGGAGTTTTATGTGGAAGATTTTGCTGTGAACAGACAGCATGCGGTCAAAGTTCTCCATGCAGGTGAAACAAGCCATCCTTAAGCTGCAAAAACAGAAAAAAAAA
>NC_092864.1:26257608-26259119 GCF_032062135.1 Pyxicephalus adspersus
GTTGTTTCATTTAAAATCAATTGTGGTAATGTGAAGAACCAGAATTAGAAAAAAGTTGTCTCTGTCCAAATATTTATGTATATATATATATATATATATATATATATATATATATATATATATATATATTTTGTTTCCTCAGCAAATGTGCCAAAGCATTTTAATTACATAAAGTAATAAAACAGAACATACCTGCATACAACACAGCTTCTATCCTGTCCTTGATTGACCCTATATGTTCCTGAGTCAGCAGGTTGCTGGATGTCTTATTAGGAGCCGGCACCACGAGTGGACCAACAAGAAAGGCGAAGGCTCCACCCAGGTAGTTGAGCATGGAGGCAATGGCGGTGGCTGTGGCTCGCTCGTCTGGCGAGAACCACGTTGTAGAAAGAAAAGGAGCCGCATTCATGGCAGTTGGGCCTGCAAACCCATTTAGGAGCTGACCGACGTGGATGAATCTAAAAATAATAGACACTTTGTTATTGTTCACATTTAGGAAGCACTGGAATAATACTGAATGGTCTACCAAGGTACATAAAGCTTAGGCCCAGGTTAAAGAAAATGATACTTATGCAGTAGGTTCAACAGCAAACTGTATGGTTTAAAGATGAAATTTAATCTGTTTATATTTTTCACTCCCTGGTTCTCCCTTTATCAACAAAACAATGCATGAAAGAAAAAAAAAACTGAAGGGTTGTCAATACCTTTTGTACTTTCATATCTGTATGTGCTTCTATGCAATGCACAAAGCCTGGTGGGAGGGGCTCATCGGGTACAGTGTAAAGCTTCCGAAAAACATTACAGCACACTATCTTGGTAGTTTATGTCAACAGATGCCTTCATTAAAGCAGGGAGCTGATAATTTAGAGAAGTGACCAGTGCAATGGACACAGGGAAGTGACCATTGCATACATACGGAACAGCTAAGTCAAGCCACCAACCACAAACCTGATTTTGTACATCTTTCTTAAATGGGGGGCCGTTTCCTCTACCACTGTCCAGTCACAGACTGGTGGGAGGGGCAAGACCTGTAAGCGCCACTGAGCAGAGAACAAAGTCTCCTGCAAGACAATGCAGTGTTGCGAAGCTTTGTAACTGGACGGACAGAAATACAAATCCTTTGGAAAGCTTCAATACAAGTATTTGTATATTTAACGGTTAGCCCGGAGTTTGGCTTTGCAAAAAAAATTCCTTGTAATGTTCTCTGCATTTTCTGATTATTCCAGCTCAGCCAACTGCAGGTCATGGGGATAAATAAAAGTATTCAATACAAATATGCTGCAATGGTGAGTGTGGCTATAAGTGGTGCCTGATTAACACGTGTGTTCTGAGTGAATGTGGCCAGTACAACACAGGCACAGAAGCCCTTTAACCACCTGGGGGTTTCACTGATGTCTAGATTTCTGTACCAAAAGCGGTACACTGTTTTTCATGAATTTTTTTTTAAATTGTAGACCTGTAACTTACAGAAATATGTCCGAACAAGGGTCTAGTAGATATCATGAATATAA
>NC_092864.1:26259691-26269358 GCF_032062135.1 Pyxicephalus adspersus
GGAGAAGAAGGAAGAGGACAGACGTGTCCGGAGGAGCTGCGGGGACCGGGTAAGTATTTTCTTTCAGTTGTAATCTGATTGTCATACAATGTATGACAATCGGATTGCAATATAACGTTTGTTTACATTTTTAAACACCTGAGAAAAGTTAGGGTTTAAACACTTTTTGCAAGTGTTTTTACCCCGAACCAAGGTCGGGTTTAACGGCCAGGTGGTTAATATGAAATCAATGATCAAATAGGATCACCCAATATCATCCAACTCACCTTCTCCTGAGTGACAGATCTGACACAGGAACACATCGCAGTCCCGCTCCAAACACCATGCACAACAAGGTCAGCAGCACAGTGACACGAAGACCTGCAGGGAAAGGAGAGAAAACAATGCAGGGTCAGTCGGTTACACACAGAATCCAGGGCAGAATATAGAAAACAAAATTATATTAACAAAAACAGATCTCTGTCCAATGGGCATCACAAGGTGCAAATATACCTCAAGCTTTACTCTAAATGAAGCCAGGAACTTATTTATATCCATCATGTATTGTAAGCTGGGTGGCACCCCATGTATTGTGACCCAAAGTGCAGTGTGGTGCGCCCGGCTAAATGGGACTGGGGAGAACACAGTGTCTCCTATTGTGTGCTCTTTTCCTACCTTTTAGATTGTAAGCGCTTCTGGGCAGGGTTCTCCTCCTGTGTCACTGTCTGTATCTGTCTGTCATTTGCAACCCCTAATTAATGTACAGTGCTGCCCAATATGTTGGCACTATATAAATACTGTTTAATAATATACACATGGCTCTATAAATACCATAATTTTTCATAGGGTGTGCCTGCACCCCACAATTACAATAGGCAATGATTGAGTTGCACCTGCCTCATTTCTAGAGCTGCCCTGACTCTCTGGAATGGTCTTCCTCGTCTTATTCAGCTTGCTCCTACTTTCTGCTCATTTAAAAGAGCACTCAAAACCCATCATTTCAAACTTGCCTACCCGTCTTCTTCTGTTCCCTAAAACCCTCACTACTTCCCACCAATCCATATCTCCCCTCCTATTGTGTGATACTTCCCCCCACCTCCTAGGGCCCTCTCGTCCTCCTGTGTCACTGTCTGTATCGGTCTGTCATTTGCAACCCCTATTTAATGTACAGCCCTGCGTAATATGTTGGCGCTATATAAATCCTGTTCATTATTAAAAACAATATGGATGGAATCTTCTGAGGAATTTCAGTCCAGGAGAGGAGCTGGAACAACTAGAAGACTGACAGGTAGGTTGGAGAACAGATTTAAAAAGCAACCTTTATATAAAAAAAAAAAAAAAAAAAAAAAAGTTCCTCCTCTCCCACAAGTACAACAGTTCTGACCTTACAAGTAAAACGCAGTATAAAACTGGATTTTCTATGACTTGTAAAAGGTTCTCTTCCCAGCGGACATTGCAGAGACACTTACAGCTTACAAATCCATTCTCAGAGAATGAATTGCCCTTAGTGACAGCCATCCTGGTGTGAAAAACCAGCAGATATTGATCGCTTGTCTGGCTGTATTGATTATTCTTCCTCCATATTTCTGACCCTGCTTCCTGAACACACATCAGCCATGACAGTTTGGTGTGAGGTCGGATGTAGGGAGGTGTCAGGAGATGCACAGAGGGCAGAATACACAACCGCTAACCTACAGACTGCCTCCAGAGCCATTAACACGCAGATGTCAGTACATTCAGATGCATGAAAATTCCATAAGGAAACACTAAAATTGCCACAATGGTATTTTTTTTTTATATATCAAGAACATCAATACAGCGATAATTTATACACTGCTCCAAAAAATAAAGAAAACACTAAAATCAGATTTTATTAACCAAAATATTCAAATTGAAAATCTTTATTGATATAAGTTCAAAAGCTGTAGGTGGGTGGTAGCCCCTGTATTATGACCCAACTTTAATAATCACAAAAAACAGCCGGGTAACCGGTTACTGAAAAGCGCTGGGTGGTGCACTCGGCTAAAAGGGGCTGGGGAGATCATTGACTTTGTGTAATTCATCAAAAACAGAATGATGAAAGTTTGGCCAATGTAAACCAAAATCATTAACCCATGGATTCAAAATCACATAAAAAAAAAGAAAAAGTGTGGCAGCTATGGTGCTACTTGGCAGAGTTGGATGCAGCACTCCATCATAGTCCAGAGGGTCTCAATTGAAACCAGGTGTGGGGATACATTTTAGGCAGTCAATGGCATCAACCAGAAACTACCTACACATGCTGATCTCTCGATGCCGGACACTGCCCTACACCAGGAGAAACTTTGATCCGGTGCACCAGAGTAAGGTTTGACAACCTGAGGATTTCACCCCGGTACCAACAGCCAGCGCACTATTTTCTAGCATGTGCAGCACCCCAAGCAGATGCCCCTCCAGGCTATCACTGACCAACTAACAAACTGGTCATGCTGGTTGATGCAGCAAGGCAGAATAACATTCACCATGACGTGTCCAGACTCTTTCACATTTGCAGTTTGATCCTGTTCTTTAAAGAGAGCAGGGCACCAATGGCAAACCTACCAATTCTGAGGTCTGATGCCAATACAGCTGCATGGAGCCAGGTTGTGAGGACATAGGGCCAACAGATCACCTTCATGGAGTATTTTTTTGACAGGTCAGTCAGAAACATGCACACTAGTACAGTGTTCTCCCCAGGCCATTTTAGATGGGCACACTACCCAGCACTTTTCAGTAACCACCGGGCTGTTTTTGGATGGTTACTGAAAATTTGGGTCACACTACAGGGGCTACCACTCACCTGCAGCTTCTTTCCAACCACCTTAAAAAAAATACAGGGAGAATACTGTAGCAGCCAACTGAAAGTCATCTTGTAGGGCTCTGGCAGTGCTCCTCCGGTTTCTCATTGAACACACATACCGATCCTGCTGCTGGGTTGTTGCCCTTTTCTCACCCTGTTCAGCTCCCCTTGTGTAAAGCCTTAGCTCCTGCTATCTCCCCAGGAGAAATACAGCAAACCTTCTTAGGACGGTAGGAATGGAGGATCCATCAGGGAGGATCAGGGCTTTCTGTGCCACCTGAGTGGGCTGCAAGTAGTGCCTCTGCCTATCTATACTACTGTATGGTACCAGCAAAATGCAAGATAGATGAAAAGAAAAAAATTCAGCCAGAATAAGAGAAATTCTCAGCAGTAAAACCATTGGCTCTTTGGGGGTTGGATTGTTGTTTGGAAACCCTATACCAAGACATTGATGGCATTCCAATGGAAGCTGAAGATTTAAATATAATTAAAAAATATAATGTAATATAAAAAAAAATAAAACATTCACCCTAAACCTTACATGACAATATAGCAACTGGGTTTAAATGTAGTTCAAAATAATCACTGGTGATCCTGCCATGAACTTCCTTTATATGGCAATTCCTTTATAGAATGATAACAGTCCCTGACTTCTGATTGAGCTCCTGCAATGTTAAATAGATAGGCTTTTTATGGAGAATGCAAATGGTTATTGACCTGCACTTCAAAATTTAGGAAGCCATCCTAGAAGACTAGAGGGTGTCTCATCCCCTAAGGAAGTAAGACTCCATATTAATGGTCATGGTTTTGGAATGGGATATTGTGAATGGTTTATTAAAATTCTTCAAGGCTGGAGAGGATACACTTTCATCGGTGAACCTGGGTGATCCAGCAAACCTGGAATGGATTTCTTAAAAGCTATTTGTTAGCAAATGTTTTCAATCCTGGACCAGATCTTTTCCAGGTTTGCTGGATTACTCAGCTTCACTGATGAAAGTGTATCCTCCTCTTCAGGCTTGGAGAGCTTTATTTATTCAGGCCTATTGTGTGTGTGTGAGATATATTTTATATATATATATATATATATATATATATATATATATATGTATGTATCAGTTGAAGCAGTGACAGATCTCCCATGCGACGGAGCATTGGTTGTCAGCAGTGGGAATGTGCTGTCAGGACCACAAGTGGCGCGAAGGATGAGGATAGACACATCTTCAATTACCAGACCAACAACCAGTCAAAACAGCAAACATTCATAATCTGACAAGCTGGAGGGGGACTAAAAATACAATCACATCACCAAACGCCCGATATACATGTGACAAGCAATGTGCAGCTCTAGACAAGAGGAAATGAAAATGCGGTCAGGCACACCAAATGCTATGCAATGCCAGCCGGCAAAATGCAGATTGTGCAAATGTCTGGGCACCCCAATCACAAGATGTCTGCAGGGAACAAACTTTTTTGCTGATTGATAAATGTAACAATAGTTTGGACTTGTAGCAGAAATCAAAGTAGCTGAATGTTAGCAACAGATTATAAATCACAAATGTTTCTGCTTTGCTTCTATTATAATCCCAGACTGTCACCCATGCAACACACAAGGGGATCTGTCTACTGATTCTACAACCTGCAGCTTGGTTTGGCAAGAAATAATTCTAATGTACCTGAAGCTGAACTGTGGGCAGATATAAAACATATACAATAATTTCATCTCTGGTATTCCAGTAACCCATCTTTCTCCTCTAGAATCTGTTATGAATGCTGCAGCCAGACTCATTCATCGTTCCCTCCTACCCCATACACAGCCTTCCCACCACCCCTCTTCTGTTGCCTCTTGTAGTTCTCTTCATTGGCTTCCATTTCACCTTCATCTCCTGTGCTTTGCCTTCAAATCCCTTCATAGTTCTTGTCCCACTTACCTTTTTGACCTGATAGATAAGTACCCCACTAGCCGCTCTCTTCGCTCCTCCAATGACCTACTAATGACTTCCTCACTCATAACCTCATCACACGCAGGGCTCCAAGACTATTCTAGAGCTACCCCGACTCTCTGGAATGGTCTTACTCCTTCTATTCGGATTCCTCATATTTTCTGCTTATTTAAAAGACCCCGAAAACCCAATGCTTCAACCTCACCTACCCATCTTCATCTGTCTTTTAAACCCTCTCTACTCACCCACCATTCCATAGCCTCCTCCTGTTGTGTGATGCTTTTCCCACCTCCTAGATTGTAAGCTCTTAGGGGCAGGGTCCTCTCCTCCTCCTGTGTCACTGTCATTTGCAACCCCTATTTAATGCACAGCGCTGCGCAATATGTTGGTGCTATATAAATCCTGTTAAATAAACATAACAATAATAATATTAAACAGGATTTATACAGCACCAACATATTATACAGCACTGGTAACACGGTAATATGTTTAAATCTTTTTGATGTATTGTGTGGGATCCAAAAAAAACCCTAATAATTTTGGTGATAATTAGGAGTGGGAGACACAGCACAGGGAAGCAATAGTTGTATTGCAGTGCTCATGTGATAACAAAGGACAGGCTGATAGTAAGAGAGCAGAGAGATGAGCTCATCAGTCTACTGCTTCTCCATTCAGGGAGACAGCCTGGGGGAAGCAAGACCTGAACTACAGTCGATCTCCATTTTATCTACGTGCCTGAAGCACATCTTTTGGACATGCTGTGTGCGTGTTACATATTCAACAAACAGGTTCACAAACCAGTCCAGGGTATCTAAGCAGTCTGGGTGTACAATGTCCTTTAGGATTCTAAATTCAAACCCTGCATTCCACAACGGTGAAAAATGCCTCCAGTGATGTTGGAAGCAAATTACAGATGCCAAATATTTGTGTGTCAGACCTGACATGTGTACTCCAGACTCTTCCCAGCCTGGTGACCCTGTCGTGCAGTGCAGGTTCTGGACAATTTCCATGAGACTCATCCACCACTTGTCAGATTCCAGCAAAATTTTCTGGTTGTTCTGCATTCTCCTTTAATGTGCAGAGAGCACCAAGAACAGTTCAGTGCCTTGTCACATGCACCCATTAATACTGACTGCATCTACAAAGCAGCAGCTGCTGCACCACCTCTTCTAAGAGAGAATAATCCCTGTACAGCGCTCTCCATGATTCCCATGACATGGTTGTTACCAGGATGTGTTGAGTCTTAAAACTGCACCAAAGACACTTAAAGATGAAGATTTTTTTCTTTAACACTGCACTAAAACACGTGAATGAAGAATTACTCCACCCAAGGAAGTCAGAGCCAGCAAATACTTACACAGCGAGAATTGAATGAAATCAGATGAGCTAAATGTCCAATCCATTGCAGTTTATGGTTTAAAGGCATTGTGTGGAGTTGGAAATTTTCCTTTACAACTCTGCACAAAGCGTCACTGACTGAAAGGAGACCCAGAAGACAACAGGGATCCATTTTGTTATTTGTTGGGTTCTGATCGGTGGGATCTGCTCGTCTGATGTCATAAATTCTTACAAACACAAAAATCAATGATTTCCGGCCTGTGTGATACACACCACAAAAACTTGCATAAACAATTGAAGAAAGTTAATGAACACAATTTTACCTATTTACTGTCTTTTAGAGAGGGTATTGTTTTACTGATCACTACAAAACTTGTACATAATGATTGCTCTCCAGCAATCACAGAATGTCCAGTTCACTGCTTTACCTTGTGAATTCACCGATTACAGACTTTTCTAGCGCTGTCCCCGCTCTCTGGAATGGTCGCCTTGCTGTTACTTTTTGCTCAAAGAGCCCTTAAAACCCAATGCTTCAACCTCACCTACCAGTCTTCTTCTGTCTCCTAAACCCTCATTACTCACCCACCATTCCATATTCCCCTTCTTTTGTGTGCTAATTCGCCCACCTCTTAAGCTGCGTACACACTTGCAATTTTTGTCGTTGGAAAGGATCTTTCACGATCCTTTCCAACGACAAGGGGCTGCAAGATGCATGAACGGTGCTGTACATACAGCACCGTTCATGCTCTATGGAGAGGGGAGGGGGGAGAGCGACGGAGCGGCACCCTGCTGCTCGCGCTCCCCTTCCCTTTCATTACGATCGGCTGTCGTCCATCGTCCGTGGATCCGGCAGGTCGGTCGTCCGGACGATGGACGACACCGACTGTACACACGGAAGATTTTCGCCTAATTGGCCGATGCCGATTATCGGGCGATAAAAATCTGCCGTGTGTACGTAGCTTTAGATTGTAAACCCTTCGGGGCAGGGTCCTCTCATCCTCCTGTGTCACTGTCTGTATATGACTGTCATTTGCAACCCCTATTTAATGTACAGTGCTGTGTATATACAGTTTAATAATATTAATAATAGCAGTCTTCATGGCACAGCTGCATTTTCAATTTGCTCAACAATGCCACTTGCTTGCCCCTTGATGACCAATAACAGTATGCTTTTCTGATTGGAATACACAATGTATTGTTCTGTGAATTTCCCAGCTAAACTAAATGCTGCAGCAAGGGTTAAAACATTGGCAGCTCCAGGAGAGGCAGAAGTAAAGGCTAAGATTTCCATTGCCCTGAACGCTCCTCCAATCAACAGCTCTGCTCAGGAAGTGCGGCCATGCTGAATACAGAGGTGGTAAGCAGGGATCTCAGATCACAGGAGGGCCGAGGTCTGACTCTCCTGCTGGCAGCACAGGAATCTTCTAACCCCTCATTGCACAGCTATAAAGAAAAGCATTGCATGCATTGTATGTGCAGTAATAAAATTATATTTTTTCCTTTTTGAGGGCTATAAAGTTATAACTTTAGGTCAGGTGGGAGAACAACAAAGGGTTTTTTAAATGCCTATAAAGAGATTCTATTTCCATGCACAATATAACAATGCCATTCTCTAATGCTGATATTATATGGAATTATTTTTATTTTAAGCTGTAAATGTTGGCCATGTTTAAACCACTCAGCCTGCTGATGTTTCCAACATTATAATACCAATGTACCTTTAAAGAATACCGCTTTCACCAATCCCTCACCACACACAGATATCCCGGATCTCTATGATGGGGGATCAGAGGTCATTTTTAATTTACAGCAGCCCCATGCATGAGGTGATGGGGCAGCTGCACTTACCACAGGGCTGATACAACCTAGCAGATAAAACGTATACACCTGACACTACAGAAGTGTGCGAGTGTCACATAGAAATAAGAGAGGCACTACAGACATTTCACTTACATCTGCCATGTCATAGATCAATCACATTACACACGGGGTGACACAGGGGGGGGGGGGGTGTCTTTCTAGTTTAACATGCAGACAACAGACAAATTATTGTAGCCCATGTGGGGACGGCACGGTATGGGGGGTCGACCTGAAAAAGTAACAAAGCTGTACTGGGGGTGTAGTGGTCTACTGGGGGGTACAGTGGAATATATTGGGGGTACATTGTGACACAGAAGGCTGGAGGGGGGTTACAGTTTGGAATACTTATGAAAAATCAGAGCAGCACAGGGGAATAAAGAATTTTTAACAGAAGACAGAGAGAAATATTGGGGGACTGGGGAAGTACTGGGTGCACAGTGAGGTAGAATGGGGTTTATGCGGTTAGAAGGAGTATTAAAATGCACTAGGCTGGGGTGTAAAGTGGTACAGTGGGGGGCACAGAAAGGAGGGTACAGAGGATACCCCGCTGCTTGACTATAAATGAGTAGAGAGGAGTATAATGTAGGGGCTGTACTGGGGTAAATGAGAGGGTTGTGGTAAAAAGTTGAATGTGGTGCAGTATATTGGGATACAGAAGGGTAGTCTGAGAGACTATCTTGAGACAGAATTAGGGGAGATATTGGGGGTACAGGAGAGAATATTTGAGTATATTGGGTACAGAAGTGTATATTGGGTTATAAATGGGGTACAGGAAAGTAAATTGAGGTAAGCACAGTATAACAGGTTACAGAAAGGGAAAAGCGGGGCTTACTGAGGATAGAGAAATTTATATTGGAGTATTCTAGGAGAAAATCCTAGGACAGAAGGGAATATGGTGGAATAAATCTATTCCTATTGCGTGCTACTTCCCCCAACTTCTTAGATTGTAAGCTCTTCTGGGCAGGGTCCTCTACTCCTGTGTCACTGTCTGTATCTGTCTGTCATTTGAAACCCCTATTTAATGAACAGCGTTGCGTAATATGTTGGCGCTATATAAATCCTGTTTATTATTAATAATATTGGGGTACAGAAATGTAAATTGGAATAAACATAGTACATCGGGTATAAATGGCTTTATTGGGGACACATTGAGATGTAATGCGGCAAACCATGGTACAGTAATATATATTTAGGTACAATAGGGGTAATGTTGAGGTTTACCAGGGTAAAGTAATATATTTGGGTACAATAGGGGTATTTCAGGATATAAAAGGTTATATCTGTGGGTACATTAGGGTATATTGGGGGTAATGTTGGGGTACATCAAGGTCTAATAGGAGTATTCTTGGGGGTAATGGTGGGGTATTTGGTGGGGTACATCAGGGTGTATTAGGGGTAATGTTGGGGTATTGGGGTACATCAGGGTCTAACGGGGTAATGTTGGGGTACATCAGGGTCTAACGGGGGTATTGATGGGGTATAACAGGGATAATAGGGTACATCAGGGTCTAACAGGGGTAATGTTGGGGTACAACAGGGTCTAACAGGGGTATTGATGGGGTATTGGGGGTAATGTTGGGGTACATCAGGGGTAATGTTGGGGTCCATTGGGGGATAACAGGGGTAATAGGGTACATCAGGGTCTAACAGGGGTAATGTTGGGGTACAACAGGGTCTAAAAGGGGTGATGTTGGGGTACAACAGGGTCTAACAGGGGTAATGTTGGGGTACA
>NC_092864.1:26269468-26270879 GCF_032062135.1 Pyxicephalus adspersus
TAATGTTGGGGTACAACAGGGTCTAACGGGGGTAATGTTGGGGTACTGGGGGTAATGTTGGGGTACATCAGGGTATAATAGGGGTAATCAGGTACATCAGGGTGTAATAGGGGTAATGTTGGAGTATTGGGGGTAATGTTGGGGTACATCAGGGTACAGGAATACACAATGGTGGGATATGGGGGTCACTCACCCTTTTTATCCATCAGCCACATGAAGAAGAAGCAGGGCAGGAATCCGATGGGCCCCCATAGGACCAGCAGAGCGATATCCAGGCTGGAGAAGCCATAGACAGCCCGGGCCGAGGCCTGGATGGGCCCCCAGCTATTCCACACAAGCCCCTGCAGGAAGCCCAGAGCCGAGAACAGGATTAGCACCAACCAGCGTCGCCCGAACACCCTAGGGGACCTGGCCAGAAGAGGCCGCCGCTCCTCCATTCCCCTCCCGGGACTGCTCCTTCCTCCCCTCCTCTCCCCGGCTCCCGGCTCCCCGGGATTCTCCGCTGGTCAGCTGAGGCCGAAGCCGGAAATCACACGCTCAAAACATCCGCCACCCCTAAATGACGTCACCACACATGACAATGAAGAAAATAGAAGCATGTGACTCTAGGCACCGCCTTCCTAATAGCACCGCCTTCCTAATAGCACCGCCCACTGCCGACCCCAGTGACTGTACAATGCAACCATAGACTCCGCCAAAATGGCCGCCACCACAAAGTGAGGACTGGAGGGACTTCCCAGGATAATTCATGTAGTGACGGCTGGGAGGACCGGCAGAGCCCCCGGTAGAGGCGTGTGTGTGCTGTGCATGGATCAGAGAGCAGCAACAGGTACTCCTCATTCGGTACAGGTCTGTGTGACACTACAAGTCCCAGCCATGGGGACAGAGCCAAACTCCAGAGAAATAGAAAACACACAAAGTAGTGTGACCAGCAATCTATCATGACATGTACAGCCAAGCTCAAACTAAGGGATGGAGAAGCAGCTCATTTACCTATCAGTAAAAGCAACAAGTAGATAGCTGATTGGAGGAGAGTTGAGATTGACAGATAAGCTCATTAGTGTGCTACTTCTCTATTTACTGTTCAGTCCCAGGCAGGTTCTGAAGATGTCTGTGTTCGCTCTGTATGGGAATCTTCACATTCCCTGGCCTAAAATGTTAGAATCTCATCAAAAAGTGAGAGAAAATATCTAATTAAAGCAGAGATCCCCAAACAACACCAGAGCACTCCGGTGTCCCCAATGAGAAACTTCCTCCCACTTCCCTTTTTCAGTGACATGTAATATTTCTGATTTCCCATTACTTTCAGTCTTAGTAACCCCAGTGCCCCCCCCCCCCTCCCCAATGCTGCATTGGTACATGCCCTCCATGGCAGTGCCCACCCCCCTTATGCTGCATTAGTACATGCAAT
>NC_092864.1:26272885-26326799 GCF_032062135.1 Pyxicephalus adspersus
AATTAGAAAAAAGTTGTCTCTGTCCAGATATTTATGACCCTAACTGTAAATGTAACATTTCCTGTTGTCCCTGATGTATACTCCAGCTGTCACCAGTTCCCAACATTTATCATTACCCAAACAAATAAAGCAAAGCCGGAGGGTGAATAAAATAAATTGTCCAGCGGTATATAAAAAAAATAAAAAAAAAAGCTGCAATGCTCTCCTTGGATTCTGCACCCTGTTATTTGGTTTTCTGGATCACCCAGGTTCACTTATGATAGTCTACCTTCCCCAGTCTTGGAGAGCTTTGATAACTCTTAATTATTTATTCATTTGAGCTGACTTTCCTAGTGACACCCACATGCCCTCGAGCATTTTTTCTCATATGGGTGTCACAACCACAGAAAGTGATGGTTCTCATTAGGGATCGAACAGATCAACCACCCCAAATAAAACCAACCAATCACTGATTGGTCTGATGAGTCCTTGCTGCAGCTGGCCAATTCAAACCTCCGATGGCCCCCAATATGGAGTGTCGATGAGATTTGCAGCTCCGACGCGGCGCATTTTATGGACCCGTCTGTCTCAGTCCTTAGTTATTCAGCAGTTGCCGTGCTGCAGATCTCTATCGGCCACACCTCAGTTCCATTTACAGCCACTAGACAGACGCTGAAGGATTTATTTCCAATTTACTGTCAGGAGCCCCAATCCAAAACGCGTTACTGTGCCAGTATATCAGCGCCAGTTATGTTGTAAACGGCGTCATTAAGCGCTGGCTCGGCAGGGACGATAAAGTTGGGGTGTTTTTGTTTACTCTTAAAGCTTTCTGGGGCCTTGATTTTCCTGCTGGGATTTTGCAGTAAAGGAACATTTATTACAGCAATGAGCAAATCGCAGTGACAGCTGTAGCGAGACAACTCGACAGGGCACCAAAATAATGGAGGCGCTCGGGGAGAGAGCTCGGCGCAGGCGCTGATTAATAGGGTTCTCCCGGTGAGCCGGACCCTTCGGGAGGGGATGGATTTTACTTTACGCAGGCAGGTCAGCAGCGTGGCATCTCTAATAATGCAAATTACTGCTGGGAAATAAAGTGGACCTGTCAATAAATGAATCCCAGACCAACTTTACGCAGGCAGGTCAGCAGCGTGGCATCTCTAATAATGCAAATTACTGCTGGGAAATAAAGTGGACCTGTCAATAAATGAATCCCAGACCAGTCACAATATACAACCGCAGGGTCACCGGTGAGAAAAACCCCACCTTGTATCAGTAATAAGCTGTCCTGGAGCTCCAGTCAGTGACTTTGCCTAGGCTGAGATGATGTCTGCTGCATGCTGGAGGAAGCATTTACTCAGTCTGCTCTCCCTCCAATGATCTGTATGCAACATTGTATCAAAAATAAAATATATGTACCGTACATTACCTCTCTGGTGACCTCTAGTGGTCATCTATGTATTACAGTTCAATTATTGATTGCCTGAATGGATCTGATTATTTTTATTGTCGGTGATTGATGGAGAGCTCACATGTCACAAAAGGTTGCCATAGATTGCAAAGGACTGTCAGAGACGGCTCACATAACTCAATTCTTCCTGCGATTAGGATTTCCTTCAGTAGGGACAGTGACCGATAAGGAAATCTGAAAAAAAAAGAGAAACCTTCTGCCCTATATCTTGAGTTGTTAATCTTGGTATCATAGATCCAATGCTGGGCATTCCGCAAGGATTTGTTACAAGGAAAATAAAAGTCTGGGATTATGAGGAAAAGCCAAATCCTGCAACAGATCCAGTGCATGCAGTGCAAGGATGATAAAAAACATGGTTGCGCATCCTCATAAGTGATACAGAGATCTTTCACTTTCTGATATCTTCCAAAATTAGTGGGACCGTCCGTTAGCATAATCGCATGGTCAGTGTCTTTGTATACTGCACTACAGTATATGTCAGAGCTATATAAATGTATTAAATCAGTGTGTGACTGTGGGGGGACATTAGAGTGTCAGCTCCTCTGTACAGAGACTGATGGGACTGGCTCAGTGTTCTCTGTACAGCATTGTGGTATATGTCATAGATATATAAATGTATAATAATAGTGTGTGACTGTGGGGAGACATTACAGTGTCAGCTTCATAGCCAAAACTGACAGTTTCCATGTCCTTTGTAGAGATTTGCAGGTTGTATGATGATTGATTGTCTATGTCTATTATCTTCTGTTACAAATTAATTGTTCAGCTGTTTCTGTTCTTCAGGTCCTGGCATGAAGCCATTCACAGCCCAGGAGGCCGGAGACATTGTTCTGGGTCTGGATCCTCCAGCGGTTTTCCTCGGTATGGCCCAGGACTGGCCGGCCGCTCACTGGGATGTGGCTCGTCTGTCTGAGCTTCTACAGGACAAGAGCCTGCGCTTCCGCATAGGGAGGAGGAGGATGGATGCAGGTCAGTCAGCAGGACTTGGGGACAATGAGACGTGAATATGAAGTGTCTAATATTCATCATAAACCTTATTAACATTACTAAGTGGCAGATACAAATCTTGTAGGAGTCTCTCGATTTTTATTCCAACTTTTTTGTAATTGTTTCCTCTGTAGCAGATAAAAAAATACAAATAAAAAATCAAACTTTATTTTTAATGTTTGATATGGAAAGCATTTCTGTCAGTGTCCCAGCTGGGGGGATTCCCCATATCTGCTTGTCCCGCGATTTCCTCTTCTTCTGAGATTTTCTTGGACTTCCTTTTGGGTTCTCAAAACGGGAAGTGAATGGAAATCTCTACAATAGAAAAACCTAAAGCAAAAGGAAAACTAGACTGGGAATTTAACCCTTTCCTTATCTGTATAAAATGAAATAAATCCTTTTGGTGATTGTACACATTATAAAATAGTACATAAAGTCACATAACATGAACAGTCTTAGACAATTTTCATCTGTATAGTCAGAATGAAATAATAAAATGGGGACTAATTACTTCTCATCCTAGTCATAGGAGTTGGGTAATTTAGGGATTTTTTTCTAGGTATTTTTTCTGGTTGTTGCAATAAACTAATAAATGAACCCAAAGAGCCTGATTTAGGAAAGCTCCCCAAGGCTGGAGAGGATACATTTTCATCAGTGAAGCTTGGTGATCCAGCAAACCTGGAATACATCTTGTCCAGTATTGAAAACATTTGCTAACAAATAGCAAATTACTTTTAGGAAATCAGATGAGTTCAGATGTTAGATTTTCACCTGAGACAACTCCAAATGTTTGTATAGATGACACCCAGTGACTGCTCTTGTATTCTATAGAGGAGACCGAAGCAGGACCCTTCTATCCATCATTCCCTTTGCTCTACATAGAACAGAACAACTCCCGATGAAAGTTGCTCCATTTGAATCCCTGGAATGTGTTGGCTCCATCTCTGCACTTCACTGGTTAATGCATTGGGCCTTATTTATTAAAGCTCTCCAAGGCTAGAGAGAGGATACACTTTCATCAGTGAACCTGGGTTATCTGGCAAACCTGGAATGGATTTCTTAAAAGTCATTTGCTATTTGCTAGCAAATGTTTTCAATCCTAGACCAGATCCATTACAGATTTGCCGGATCACCCAGCTACACTGGTAAAAGTGTATCCTCTGCTGCCTTGGGGGGAGTTTAATAAATCAGGCCCATTGTGTTTTAACTTGCAATACTTGGTAGCTTTCTTTTTTCTGGACTCCTCTTGTAACATTGAACATTTGTAAGTGTTACATAGAGTTCCAATAGACATGAAGGAAGGCGTATCACCGCTGTCATATTCTTGTACCTTTCTCTAATCCTATAACACCCTCATTAGTCTCCAGCTAAATCCATGTAAGCTGCTTGTTTTCCTCTTTCTGCGCAGCATTTAATGACACATTGCAGAGATGGGCAGCTCAGGGATGTGGTTGTGGTAGCTTGAGATTTAGGTTGCTGTAAATGAGATGTTTTGCAGCATTTGAATGGTGGTGGTAAAGTCTGATTTCTCTCTCTTTGTGTTTTTTTGTTTTGTTTTTTTTTTATGCATAGTAACATTTTCCTGTTCTTGTATGGAAGTGCTTTAGACGGAAGGTGTATTGCGGTTACATTTGTATAACACACAACACTAATGGGCACATTTTTTTCAAAGCTGGTAAATATTTGTACATTGACCTCCCTACAAATACCGGCATCAGCCCACATTACAGCTGGGACACACAAAGCACATTTGGGACACAAAGAGTTCATTTTAACCAGCTAACATTTCATATTTAGTGATTATAAATAAAGAACATCTAGAATAAAGAGAGTGAACATTTTTGTGTCATGTAATGTTTGCACAATATATTATACATTTATATTCAGCAATAAATAGATTATATATAGTGCATGCAAACATAATATACTGGAAATACAAATCTTTAAATATTATAAAGGATGAGACCAAAATAAGTAAATAGATACCAAACATGTGAGGGATCAAACTGCACACACAAAGTGATAAAAACCTCTGCAGACCATCAGTGTTATTTGTTATGAGTGAGCTTGGGGTGGGGGTTTGTTTATAAAGAAGTGAATCTTACATTCACCAAACATTCTTCCAGGTTCATGTGTTTTCTTGATCGCCGCTGTGATCAAGACTCAATGGGAGCACAGGGACTGCCGGGTTACCTACGCATCCTGGGAGGCTCTGGCTGCTCCTTCTGCGCATGCCTTCATCTAGGGCAAGTGCAGAAGGGGCATTTTTTCTGAGAGATCGGCTTTCTTTTTTTTCCCCCTTCACAGGGGATACGTAACTGATCTCGCACCTGTGCAGTGCAAGATCAGATGATGAAGAAAGAAGGCCAGAGATAAAGAGGAGTTTGAAGATCGCTGCGCCCAGTGCTTCCTCCGCACCAACACGAAGAGGAATTCCAGAACAACATGGGACCGAATCGAATCAAGGACCAGCACCATCGAGGGACCTGCCGGATTAAAGGTAAGTGTCATTTTTTTGTTTTTTAGTTTAGTTACGCTTTAATTCTCCACCAGAGAATGTTTAGTGAATGTCAGATACACTGATTTCTAAATTGACTCCCTTTCACCCTGGCACATTTTTTTTATTATCAAACCGTATTTATATAGCTTCAACATATTACACAGTGCTGTACATTAAAAAGGGGTAGCAAATGACAGACAGATACAGACAGTAACACAGGAGGACCCTGCCCAGAAGAACTTACAATCTAAGAAACATGCAAACAGTAATACCTCATTTCATTTGCACAATGGGCTATTTATTTCTCAGAATTTATCTCTGTAGTGCAGAGACAACAAAAAGTGAATGAAAATCCACAAAGAAAAACCCCTTAGTTGTCACTGGAATCAGTGTACTATTGGAAAATTTCCCTATTCCTGTTTTGATATCAACTCAAAGTTTTGGATTCACCATCACAACTAGTTTCTTGGGTGAGACAGGAAAGGAGATATTTCCTTAGTTTTAGATACAATTTATTCCAAAATTTTCATTTCTTATTTTCAATGTGTTGGATGTGATGAGAGGGATCATGTACTGGGCTCTGTATAGGAATCCAGAACAATCAGAGCTGGAGGTGGTGTCACCAACCATAATATCAGTAATGGGGACACTAATTTCCCATCAGGAAATGATAAATCTTAGTGTACACAAATATATATATATATACAGAAAAAAACTAGTCAGGCAGTTGCATATAGCAAAGTTTTGTATAAAATGAGCAGCTACTGAATAATACATTAAAATTATCCAAACATTTTTTCCTGTTTAATTGTTTAACTTTTAAGGTTGTTATTATTGAAGTGAACACATCACTGATTTCCAGATATCTGTTTACATTGACCAATATAAATGAAATCTGTGAGTTTCATTGAAAGGAGGAAATTATATTCAGTGATGTGTATGAAAAAAAAAGTTTCTGCATTGTTTGGTTCTATGTGTGCATTGTCTGCAGAGAATTGTACAGATGGCCTATGAAAGGATGAGGGCTGCTTTGGCTGGAAGCTGTATATTGAGTGGAATATTTCCCCAAAGCCTCCATGGTGTTCAGTCCTCACCTTTCTTTACCATTACGGTTTCTAGTGAGAACCATTGAAGAGTAATTGGAAAGCCAAAGGGGGAACAGCCCAAAACTGCATTGGTGCAATCTAGCAAATGTAATGATCAAAAGTCGCTCCTAGGCATTTACAGTTGGTCTTGTTGTCTACCCAACGTTGAACCATGCAATGATTGACCAGCTTTATTGCCGTGTAAGGATAGCATGGCTGGCCCAAGAGCTAGCACTCCAGTTTAAATCTCAAGACACTGACTGCAAAGAGTTTGCATGTTCTCCCTGGGTTTCCTTCGGGTACTCTAGTTTCCCCCCCCACACTTCCAATACCATGCAGTTAAGATAATTGGTTTCCCTAGAAATGTGGTTTAAAAATGAACAGTTCAACCAAAGTGCAGAGCGAGCTGCCGACTGCTGGGTGAAGGGGTGAGAATAATAATGAAGAATGAAAAACCTAATGAGTGCAATAAGTTTCCCCTATAGTTCCTCCTGGCTATCCAATCATTGTAGGGGATCCCCATTGTATCTGTGACCATTGTAGGGGGTCACCCTACAGATCAGGTGCAAATAAGGATTTAGCCTTAACTTCAATTAAAAGGTGATGCCTCAGGCCCACCATTTTCTTTGTCCCTCTAATTATGTTTTCCTTGTGAGGAAATATGCACATTTACAGGGATACTTTTAGGTCTCCAATAAAGTATCCCTGCATCCTCTGATTTATTGGGTGAGATAAACATTTTGTAAAGCAAGCTAAACCTTTTTGTAAAGCTGCAGATGGAGTCTTCTATGTTTGTACTTCTACGTTTTGTGGGAATTGTCACTTTAAATTAGCAGTAGTTACTTTTTCTCCCTTGTACAGATTCACCGGTAAATCCATTCACCTCTCTCCTCTCCTCAGCAGGTGTGCAGACGCTTGTACAGCCTCCTGCGGCATGTTGCTTTGTGCTGTGTACACCGGACAAGCGTGACTCCACACTAGTGATCGATAGATCATTACACAGAGAACATTCTCTGTACTTTCAGTGCTGGCTTTATACACTGAAAAGAGCACAATGCATCAAACTGTGTCTGCGATAAAAAACATCTATCTGTACAGACAGAGAGAAGGAGATGGGGGGGGGGATAGAGAGAGACAGGGGAGAGAGAGCAGGAGGAGGAAGAGAGGTTGATCGGGAGAGGGGAGAGAGTGCAGAAAGAGACCTATTTTATATCCCAATGTTTTTGTTTTTTTGTTTTTGTGCCAACAAAGCTTATTTTGAGAAAGAAAGAGACCAAATACAGGACAAGGAAGAGAGGGTGAAAAAGAAAATAATCAAGAGAGCACACTGGGTAAGGGAAATTGTAGAAATCTCTTAAGTCTCAGGAGTTATTGCCCCCCCCCCCCCTACAACCTGTAATAACTCCTTCATTGCTTTGACAGTAATTTATTTGGTCCTGAAAATTTAGATTATTAGGCATGAGTGATTTTCAACAATAAATGTGTACTGTAGTCTTCTTCATGGAAAAATAGGACCTAGGGCATATTTTAGCATTTCAAAAAATATAAGACAGTGCCTTATTATAGGGGAAACAGGGTTATAATCAATCAAAATTCAATTAAAATTAGTGTTGTCATATTGATTATTTTCAGTCAATATTTGGGTAAAAGGTAATCAAAAATTGATTAGGCACAGATTGTTTTAGGGTCTTTTCCAACTCTAATCAATTATTAGAGAAAGTGGATGGTTCATTGAATACTGGCAGTGAATCACAAAAGATCGATAATGTCAAACACATTATCAATCAGAAATACCATTGAGGGGAAATCGCATAACGTTGGCTAAAAGCTGGTTGATGAGGTATATTTAGCACCTTTACACTTTTACCTGATGATTTTTAGCATTTTAAGGAAGATGCAGTGTCATAGTATAGACAGATCGGTGATAATGATAATGGAACTCTTTCTTCTCTGAGTTAATATTATTAGTATAATTATTTCTTTTTTTTCTCTTTTTCTTTTTTTTTTGGATTATATCAGCACTTGCGGTTCCCTTGTATTCAAAAACTCTGACTTCTCCCAAAACACACAACTCCCTGTGGAGGTTTTGCAGCCTCTTCTAGATCTCCACATACATTTCTGCAGATTGTTCCACCATCTATTAATGAGAATACCTATATACAGGAGATAAATGTACAATAGATTCCAGGGGGAGGAAAGGGAAGGGTTGTCCCTAATAAAATGTATATTTTACCTAATGTAACCATCCTGACAAACAACTAATTATACAGTTGAAATATATTTATGTAAACCGTTGCCTAGACCTATGATCCAGCCATCCCTGACTTACTGCATTGTAGGTGAATAATACAGCTTGCCCTGTGATTGGACAATGAAGGACCAGCAGCAACAGGTCATCAGGTTATCCCTCTACTATCTTCTGCTGTTAGCAAAATAGGGAACTGACAGAATATGGCACAGCAAAGGAACCTAACCCACAATGCTCGCCTGTCCCCGTTCTCTTTGCAGGGTGCCGCCATTTTGTTCTTTCTTCTTTTCCTGTAGACAATCTTCAGCTGCCCTGATTGGCTGGGCCAGGATGATGTAACTCCCAAGCATGCGCACAGGAGTTTATTTGTTTCCAGCATGTGCGAGGGAAGCTAGGTTTGTTGGGTATCTTGGCAACCAAAGCTGAAAGTGCATATTTTTTTTGTGGATTTTATTTCATCTGATACTATCTGCGGGTCAAGGAATCCAAAATGCACCATGGAAATTAATTTTTTAATGAACTACAACTCCCTACAACTCAATAATGTCAGTTAAAACATTGCATATTGTGTGATGAGATAATGAGTGTGAATAGATTGGGATTTTTTGGGGATTTGTGCCCTCCTTGCTGGGAAGATATTCCTTTACTTTCTGTCTAGTTGTCACTAGAACAGGTGTCCCCCTTCGGAAGAACGTCTCTCACTTCCTGGTTTTATAACCTGTACTCCCATTGCAAGAGTGAATTTTCCACGGACCTATAGCTCCCAGTTCTTGCAAGAAGGCACAGTGAAGTCACCTGTGACACCAGTAACACACTCATTAATGTTTTTTTGTTTTTGTTTTTTGAGTGGGTTTACAAAAAGAGAATAGACCTGCTGCCCATGGAATGTTCACTTCTAAGCAGAAGTTCTAAGCCTAGTTCTAATTAGTTCCACATTCAATCTCCCAAAATCTGCAATCAGCAAAGAATTTATTGCAGAAAGGGATAGACAAGTGATGTCCCCTTAAAAAAAACTTATCCACCTGATCATTCCCATTAATCATCAAAAATTTCTGAGCTATGCTTGTGCAGTATTTCATAGGAAGCTGGGATACCTTGCACATCCCAACTTTCCCTGCGGTTGCTGGATCTGAATGAACTCTCGCTCACCTGGGCATCCGTGATGTCATCCCAGCCCAGCCAGTCAAGATGGTTGAAGATTGCAATTAGGAAGAAAAGAAGGGGAAAAATGTCAGTGCCCATGATGGAATGGGGACAGGTAAATGTATTTTAAAAAATAACAATCAGGTGAGGTTATTTATAAGGAACAGTCAGGACTTGCCTGATTGCAATTTTTTAAAAAATAGGTTTAGTTCCCCTTTACCCTGTGACTATTACACAGTATTTATATAGCGCCATAATATTACGCAGTGCTGTACAAAGTCCATACTCATGTCCCTGTAGAAATGATCACCTGATCTTTTCTATGAGTGGTAAAAAGGTGGCTCCAACTCTCAAATAACCGCCACACCATAAAATCCAGCATGCAGATGGCAGGCAGTGTGCCCAGAAGAGGCATCACATATTGCATTGTGCCACTTATTTATGCCCTGCAGGTCCAAGTGTAAGCAATAATTTCAGGGCTAGATCTTGTTGCTTATTCTACAATGAAGACCAGTAAGGGCTTTTAAGCATCGCCTATGGACAGTTATGGGTGCTGCAGTTTTTCTGCCACCTGTGCAAATTGTAAGGTTTGACATGCTTGGTATCTTATTTGCTCCAAGCAACATCATCTTTACCACCTTACAAAAAATTGGGTATTTTTTTGCATTTTTAAAATGTTATACCAAAAGATTGGATTTGATAGTCAATAGCACAAATATGATATTAACATTTGACTCCGTTTTATTTTAAATTTTGGCTTTTTTGCAGAGGGGTTGGGGATTAAGTGACCCCCAGGCCTAAAATGTGCATTTTAACAAATGTTCAAACAAAAGAGAAATAGCTGTGACAATGAAAGGTTTAATCATTGTACAATATAATGACAGAAGGTCTAAAGCATTGATCATGGATATAGAGTCATTCCAATGTCGACATTCTCTGTCAATAAATAGTATTCAGGGATCGTCCACTTCATCTTCCTTCCTGTTTACCTTCGATCTGCTTGACATATTTTCAGAAGGCCAAATAAACCATCATAATAGAGTTATAATTAGAATCTCTCTATCCTATCAGGTTAACATTAATAACTGGATTAGAAATAAGAGCTCTCAATTTTGTTCTCAGGCAGAGCGTGCAATTCAGTGAGTGCAGACAGCTCTGTATTGGGGTGAGATGAAAGCTCCACAATGGCCGCAAACTCTAAATTAGGGCCCATTTATACAGACTAGTGAGGCCAAGGCTTTGTTCAGCCTTCGTCCAGGGTCACCATGTACTTCCATTTTTCTCATTTATGTAAATCCCAGGGTCTGTGCAGTTATTGGCTGTGTTCACAAGATTCTGACACAGATCAGACCTTCCTGCACCTTCCCACCTTATGACTTGCAGTCTGATCACTGGACTTGGAGAGAGGAGAGTCCTGGCTGCAGCACACCAAAGGAATTCCTCTGCTTACGCAAAGTCACTAAACTTGACTCCATAGAATGCTCTTTTAAAGCTGAATTATCACCAAAAAATAAAACCTTCTTTTACAGGTACAGGTTTCTACGCAATGTGGAGTCGGTCACATGCCGTATCATCTTTCTTCTTTGTCGTAGCCTGGGCTGGAACTTTACCTGCACAGGTGGGAGATTGGGTGACACTCTTCTGGGAACTGTTTTTTTAAAAAAGTGCAGATCTCACTGCACATGTGTAGTCCAGGAAAGGCCCTTCCTATCTCAGGCATGCACAGAAGGAGCAGCTTCCTGGGATACCTAGGTCACATATCCCAGAAGGCTGCAGCGTTTCCATTTAGAAGGGCGGCCTTTAAACTCTAAACAAATGCTAAAAATTTAAAAAAAGTAATGTTGGATCCGCTTTAAGACCTAGTACACAGGGTCAGATTACCAGGTAATCATACAAGACCGATTTGTTTTTTATTTTTATTTTTTTTTTTTGGGGGGGGGGGTTAACATGGATTTAAAAAAAAAAAAAAAAAAAAAACACCACTTACCTTTACGTCCGTAGAGCCCTCGATCCCACAGACCTGGCCTTGTCTTGTGCCGTCCTCTTACTTCTTCTGGCTACGTTAACTAAACTTGCACTGCACATGCATTAGATCTTTTTTTTCCATTGCAGGGTAAAACCCTTTCTGCACGTGCCTGAGATCAGACATGCGCAGAACAGGAGGCTTTGTGCTCCTTTACTGTACTGCATGAAAGTTTTTACTGTCATGCAGTAAGGATGCAAAGGCTTAAGATAATTTTTACTCAATATAAAAGGGTTATCTACCCTTTAATATAAAGTAAAGATTTTATTGGCAGGTGTGCTTCAGTACACAGTGTCAGATTTCTGATCAGCAGCCAAGTGATATACAAGACTTTGGGGGTTCCCTTCACTTGTTAAGGGTTAACTTTGGGGTTAGGTAAATGTTGCAATGATGGATAAGCTCAAAATAATAAAAATAAATTAAATAGAAAAATAGGCAAAGTTAGGACATTTTTTTCTTATTTTTTTACTATGCTGGAACCCCACAATCTCTGAACCCCCACCCATTGGTACATAACACTTTACCTTCTCCAGGTTCTTGTTCCTGTAAAGTTTTGTTTTTTAGTTCTCAGCTTTTTTTCTAAAATTGTGGTGATAAAGTTCGATCTAAAAATAATTTGATATTGGTTGGCAAATGTTTTCAGTCCTGGACCAGATCCTTTCTAGGTTTCCTGGGTCACCCAGCTTCTTCCATGATAGTCTTCTCCAGTCTTGTAGAGTGGTAATAAATCAGGCCCTCTATGCTATGCGTTAGATACATTTACGCAGGATTTTGAGTGCCCAGTAATCCAAGTATGTATATATATACTGCTTCTCAATAGATATTACAAAGTAATAGCTAAAAAATACCAAAAGTTTTTTGAATATGAGTTAAATATTCTCTCTCATATATTTTTTGGTGGAGAATCCAGGCAATACTCCCACGACCTATCACATGCAAATTAAGTCTCTACCAGAATAATATTCCAAAATCCTCTTTTTTGTTGTTTTATGGAGTGAAATCAGCTGATGATATTTTTTACCGCACTTTGGTAACGCCTGTTCAACTTAATGGAGTTCTGCAGAAAGAAAATATTTCTTTTTTAGTTTTGAGAAGAGAGAAAGTTTAGAGTTGTCTGTTTTTGTTTCATTTGGGCAGATTTCCTCCTTCTTCCTGTCCAGGGGATCACTGTTCTTCTGTTTTTTTTTCCCCAAAGAGCCGCAGTATGAAACTCACTGCGAATATATCGATGGGACAATCAGACAGTTCCGGTCTTGGGTCTGCGGAGAGTCTTTAGAGCTGTGTGGACCTTTCAGTCAGTTTGACAGAGTGGAATTCTGGGCTTATGCTGACTATAAGTACTTGGCACTACTGTTTGAAGACAGACCGGAGATTCTGCAGGTAAGTGGCCACATTGCAACAGAGAAACATAGGAAAGTCTTTAAATATAAAATGCAAAACTTTTTTTTTTTGATAGAATGTGAAGGTTTAAACCCTATATTGTTATTGCTGAATAAATCCAGAATTGAATTGCCACACTGTAATAATCAAATCAACATACAAGTTTATTTTAATGACAGACTGCTTATAAGCTAAGACATTTCAGGGGCTGCAGCTGCACCCAATTCCTAGGGCTAAAATACAAAAAAATATATATATATCTGCAATTCTAAAAACTATTCAACAAACAGGAAAGAATAGATGCATTTACAGTAGTTTAAAAGTTCATAGGAAAATATTATTGGTTATCATTAACATTGCTATGTGTACAAATTTTATAATTTCAAACCTATATATCATTGTTATAAATTGAATTTGGATATGCATGCATTCGGCACCACACCATTTTTTTCTTTATCAAAACTTTATTGTTCTTGGAGAACATACGTCCCAGACTCTGTTTCCTATACTGACATATTTTATCCTAGTACTTGGTTTTATCTTTGATTTACCTCTTAGATTGTAAGCTCTTCTGGGCAGGGTCCTCTTCTCCTCATGTGTCATTGTTGTATCTGTCATTTGCAACCCCTATTTATTGTACAGCGCTGCGTAATATGTTGGCACTAAATAAACACTGTTAATAATAACTAAGACCTATAGTATCAAAAGAAAAGCCTGCTTTTGTCATGATGTCGGTTCTTTCAAAAGGATGACGTGTGGAGCGTGCAGCAGCCCAGTCTGCATTCCTTGCTATACGTCCTTAGTCATGTCCTTGGCACTCAGTGCTAGTCTACAGATAAGCTTTATATACTTTCCCTAGGAACGGTGCTGCCATTACTTTCTTTGAATTTAGCTTGACTTTTAAGATTTCTGAAGTTTTGTTGCACAAGACGACGAGTCCTTTTTAGGTGACACAGAGGTGCTTCCTTTCAAGTACAATTAAACTTTATTACAGTCTGTTCTCAGCTGTTGGAGACCAGCACCACATAATAAATGTCAAAACCTCCTCAAATCATTTGTTAAATCTCCAGAATGGGAATCCTGCGTTCTAACTTTTAATTACTTTTTTGGGGGGATGCAGAGTAGTTATTTGTGTTTTGTTAGGAGGTTAGACAGCTTGTTAAACACGGTCCAGATGTCCTCCAATGTCTTGAGATGTGCCGGCATCTTGCAGCGGTGATGTTCTCTTATTCCGACGGAGGTGCGGGGCAGCCAGCCATGTCTCTGGTATATCCATGATTAATTGGGCCATTTGTAACGTGATTCAGATTGCGATTGCGCTGTTTATCTTCCGCAGCTGTACAAGCTGGGGTAATGATTCCATTATTCCACTCATTGAACACCATCCTGCATTTTAATGGTTTCTTCTAATATTGCCTTCTATCACTCCGGGCATCGGCTTTTAGACGTTAACCTACTCCGTGCCGAAGGGTTAAAGCAGAGTTGACCGGCGTGTTATTTTCTGACGTAGCTGAGTTTCTTGGGATGGCGCTGGCACTGTGTACGCAGTGTTATCTATCTCCAGTGGAAAATAAAATGTCTGACAATTAAAAGCCAGGACAAATTAGCATGTTCTGGGCTGCTGATTATGAGCGTGACCTTGATTAATAGCTGAAAAGTCCTTTTTAATGCGCTTTATTTCCCACCCGACTTTATTATTTTTTGTGTAAAATTCTGTCAACCGTAGATGAAGAGTCTTTGTGTTGTTTAAACAGCAGGAAGCGACCTTATCCCACTCACTGACAGCAGATGGGGAGATGTTAGTAAAATTAATTTAATCCAAAAATGCAGTTTTAGTGAACTGTTCATGTTGTGTTGTGCTGACAACTCTCCAAGTCACTTTGGACTTTCATTCATTGTAAAAATATCTGTGTCTGCCCTAAAGAAGACTTTTCCGTGATCTCAACTGGGGAAAAGTTTGAGGGCATATCAGTTCTGTAGTCTCATTGGGGGAAATCCCTAAAAGTTCCAGGGCAGGGTTTCTGGACCTTTTTATCACGGGAAACCTTAAAATAACTTTCAGGTCTTCAGGGAACCCCAGCTAAAATTCCTTTATCCACACATCATAGCACATTGGCTTGGTGGACAGTAGAAAGAACCTACGTACGGATAGCCAAAAAGATAATTGGAATCTGGTAAAGTGACCTAAGAGGGACAATCTGCTCATTGCTCAAGAAACCCCTAGCAACCTCTGGAGGAACCCTGGATGAGAAACTGATTTAGTGATCTTTGTTTGCCACTTTTGGGTCCTCCTCCCTGTGCCAGTTCTAGGTTCTCCTTCAGGAAAGACTCAATGTCTATTCTAGATACAGGTGTGGGGAACTTTGTCAAATCTTCTCAAAAGCTTCATCATTTCCAGGGTTTCCCCTATACAAGAAATCGTAATGTCTGCTCTAGAATTTCCTTTGCTTCTCTATAGGAATCTTTGTGTTAACTTATAGTTTTGGCTTCTGGACCTACCCACAATTCCATGCCCGGTTATATTGGGTAGCTGCCTTTGCAGCGCTGGATCCCAGGTTCAAATGTCAGCCAGGACATTATCTGCATGCAGTTTGCAGGTTCTCCCCGTGTTTCCTCCGGGTACTCCAATTTCCTCCCACATTCTAAATACATGAACTATGGTTAATTGCCCCCCCCCCCCCCAAAAAAAAAAAAAAACTCTCCTTAGACTGTGGTAATGACATAAGACTATAGTAGGGACATTGGATTGTGAGTTGCTTTGAGGGTCAGTTAGTGAAATGACTATGGACGTTGTACAGCGCTGCATATAATGTCAGAGCTATAAAAATACTGGATAATAATTACCTTTGAAAGCTGGGTATTGTATTCAAGATCACACAACAAGTCTAGTTGTGACTAACTACTCAGCTAAATCATTGCCAATAAAAATGAGAAGCTTCACACATATTGGCAGACATTCTGGGATGCATACCCTGAAACTGGTGAAAGAATATGAGTAAACAACACTTGTGGATTACCGGAAGCGCCTATGTTACTGACACTGATTACAAAAGAAGAAATAGTTTGGGTAAGCTGTAAAATGTCTTTAATCAGAGAACAAGTTGAGTTGAATATGACTAACTACTTCCAGCTATTCCCATTTAGAGTTTCGTCTATAACGCACTTAAAATCTGATATTTCTTTGTGTATGTAATGGAAATGCCAGATATTCCTAGGTACAAATTAGCTTCTAGAAGACATTGTCAGCACATTGCAGTGTCACCTCTTGTACTGTGACCCAGAACGTTTCTAATCTGTGTCAGTCGGTGCCAGAGCTTCCTTAATGCAGTTTTCCCTCCATTAGATTATTAGCATCCAGTTCAGCATCTCTTTGTTTAATTAAAATAAGCTGCCAGACGTGATCTGAGAGATAGAGGAAGGCGCAGAGGCCATTATGTCGCTGATACCGGATCTCAATAACACTGAAAACTCTTGTTGTCCGCCATGTTCAGAAGGACAGCCTCCGTCTCCTCTGCTTTAATGAAAAACAATTAGGCTTTATCTCAGCAGAAAAGAAATTCATAATGAAATATTTAGGCGTTTGCTGGACTTTGGAAGCTGAGATATTTTTATATCTGGCAACAAAATGTTTTACTCATTCTAGATCATTCAGTAAAGTTGTGCAAAAGACAAACCAAGGTAATGACTGGAGCAGCATTAATTATTCTTCTTACCTACTCTAGAAGAGTCCCGGCCCCTATACCTACCTAACGAACATCTTGTGCAAATAAACACTTAAACCCTTAATCATCTTGTGCTATTAAACCCAGCTGCAGAATATGTTTAGATGCATCAATTGTAATCAACTACTTAAACTAGTAAAGGTTAGTAGGAGGTCTTAATCATATCTGCAGCCTTGCCTATACCTTACTTCAATAGGCACAGATAAACCACCTCATTGGATTTTCTGTACTGTGCCACTGGTTGTATCTAACTGTGATTTCCATCCCCTATTTTTTGTACAGTGCTGCATAATATGTTGGCACTATATAAATACTGTTTAATTATATTTTTACTGTTTATTATTTTTATTAATAATAATAGATGTTATTTGTTGTCATCTTTTACTGATGCTGTACAATTTTTCTATTTACATTGTAAAGCATGTCAGCCTGAAACCACAAGAAGCTGACAGTCAATCTGTGAAACTCATTACATGTCTAGTTATGAGGTTTTAGTAATTATTAGAAAGTGGATAACACATCCATAATCTATAAATATTGTTCCCCTCAGCCCCTTTTAGCTGGGTACAACACCCTGCACTTTTCAGTAACCACCCAGCTGTTTTTGGACGGTTACTGAAAAGTTGGATCACAATACAGAGGGTGCCACCCTCCTACAACTTCTTCCCACCCAACTTAAAGAAATTTGTGGGGATAATACTGCATTAGAAAAGTTCCTAGTAAAATTTCAGATTGGTATGTTTGCCTTTTTGCAGGATGTGTTGTGGGAAGATTTTGGATTCCCCGGAAGAGGAGGACGGGAGAGCACATTGTGGGTGGGAAGCCGCGGAGCAAATACTCCTTGTCACATCGACTCTTATGGCTGCAATCTGGTTCTGCAGGTGGAAGGAAGGTAAGCACAACAAATAACAATATGTTCTCATAACTATAATTCTATAGAAATGGAAACCCACTTAAAGGAGGTCATCTGCAGGTTAAATTCATCTGTCTGTTCTGGATCAGAGTAGTGTCAGACCGATGCTAGTAACACCAACCCAAAGCCTATCCATAGACTCCTTAGGAAACTTCACAGCTCCAGGCACTGCGCTTCGTGCTGAAATTCAGGTAGATATAAGATAAGCTTCAAAAATTCAGAGCAAACTAAAACAGTTACAGTGTGACAGACCAGTACAAAGGCTAGTGATTAATGGTGGTTCGTATAACTCAATATCAACCATTGATTCCATTACTCAATTTACTTTCAAAAATAATAAACAATTTCCACATATCAGAGCAGTTCATTGAATCTATAAAAGAACATAATGTATTATTAAATTTTATTCTTTGCTATTTATTATAAAATCCAAACATGTACACATCTCTTATTAAAGAAAAACTTTATACAGCATCTATATGGTGTTTACATATTACCAGTACCAAATGCACAGACTACTCGACCTCTGATGTGGAAATTGTTTTATCATTTTTAAAACGGTTACAGCTTTTAAACATAGAATTGTACAAAGTGTTGCCAGGCACATGGGGTAACCACGACCCTTAGTTATTATTGGCCATTATTTCACACAATCGTTATACAGTGTTGAACCAGAAATTTTTTTAGGCTGGGTGGGGAGAAATTGTAGTTGGGTGGTGGCCCCTGTATTGTGACCCAACTTTTCAGTATTCACCCAAAAACAGCCGGGTGGTTACTGAAAAGTGCAAGGTGCTGCACCCAGCTAAAAGGAGCTGGGGAGAACACTGGTAATAGTTCATGGGTGTTTTATCCACGTTCTATTGATTACTAAAACCTCATAACTAGACGTGAAAGTGTTTCACAGATTGACTGTCAGCTTTTTTTTTGGTTTCAGGCTGACGTGCTTTACAGTCTAAATAGAAAAATTGTACAGCATCAGTAAAAGATGACAACAAATAACATCTATTGTTATTATTAATAAACATTATTTATATAGCACCAACATATTATGCAGCACTGTACAATAAATAGGGGTCATACAGACACAGACGGTGACACCGGAGGAGGAGAGGACCCTGCCCAGTAGAGCTTACAATCTAAGAGATGGAGGAAGTAGCACACAAAAGAAGGGGGGATATGGAATGGTGGGTAGTAGTGAGGGTTCAGGAGACAGATGACGTCAGGTTAGTGAGGTTGAAAAGATGGGTTTTAGGGCTCTTTTAAATGTGCAGAAAGTAGGAGATAGCCAAATAGAATGAGGAAGACTATTCCAAAAAGTCAAATAAACAGTTTAATGATAAACTTAGCAATGTATATTGGACAGTCAGGTCAGTTTCAGGTCACTGAAACTGACCTGACTGTTTCTGAAATCCCTCCCCATCCCTGTTCTTGTTAATATTACATTTAGAATGTCGTCAGGACCCCAAACTTTACAAATCTCATATTTCCTCTCCTGAGTTCCTCCTGAAAGCAGAAGCAGTGAATAATTTCTGTCATGTTTTGTACAGAATTGTGAGTTGGTAATTTGGGGGGGGGGATGCTGGTTACGTATACTTATTCCATTTATTTTCATTTTATTCTGCACTTTTGATGCGGAAAAGAACACACGCACTGCTCCCCCTCAACAAAACATTTGGCGTCTGAATACTAATGGAAAAATAATTGATCAACAAGAGCGACATAAATGTCTGTAATAGAAACTTGCAACACTGTGTCCAAGGGAAATGTTAAACCTTATTAGCTGCTATTCTGACATGTATCCCATTCTTCTCTGGGGAGTAAGTCATTACTATTGAAGTTGTCAACTTTGCTTTTCCTGACACATCAGCATGTGGGGCAGGACTGGGACAGCCAGACTGGGAGGGGAGAGATTAAATGATGTTGGATGTCCCCCAGCCATGAAATTAAGCAGGCTCTGATTTAATACTTTCAGCTTCAATACATTGTGCCTGATTTATTAAATATCTCCAAGACTGGAGAATATAGACCCTGGAGGGGTTTTCAGGGACCCTTGGTGATTCAACAATACCCAAAAACCTGGGTGATCCAAAAAACCTGGAATGGATTTCTTCCTATTAGTTATCAGATATTTTCAATCCTGGACCAGATCTATTGGATCACCCAGGTTCTCCCATGATATTATATCTTGACCAGTCTTGGAGAGCTTTCATAAATCTGGCCCTTTGTGAGAACTCACAATCCAAGAAAGGAGCTGGTACAACTGTGCAAGACTGAAGGGGATGCTGGAGAGCAGATTTAATGCAGGGGGGACTGGAGGGCAGATTTAATGCAGGGGGGACTGGAGGGCAGATTTAATGCAGGGGGGACTGGAGGGCAGATTTAATGCAGGGGAGACTGGAGGACAGATTTAATGCAGGGGAGACTGGAGGGCAGAATTAATGCAGGGGAGACTGGAGGGCAGATTTAATGCAGGGGAGACTGGAGGGCAGAATTAATGCAGGGGAGACTGGAGGGCAGATTTAATGCAAGCGAGACTGGAGGGCAGATTTATTGCAGGGGAGGCTGGAGGGCAGATTTATTGAGGGGTGGGGGGACTGGACTGCAGGTTATAATCAATTTATATTTAGGTTGTGTTTCCTTTACAGTTTATACAAAAAAATCTACAGGCCCTACAAATATTTAATATTTTTATTGCGAAGTGGGCCTGGCTTGACACAGTGGGCCTGATTTATTAAAGCTCTCCAAGACTGAAGTAAGAGAGACTATCATGGTGGAACCTGGGTAAATCAGCAAAAATGGCATGGATCTGGTCCAGAATTGAAATATTTTGCCAAGCAATTAGAAATTATTTTTAACAATCTTTTCTAGGTTTTCTGGATCACCCAGGTTCACCCTTGAAAGTTGTTGTTCTCCAGTCTTGGAGAGCTGTAATAAATCATGTCCATTGTATTGTATGTGTACACATCTGGTGTTTGCATTGGTATGATCCGTGAATCTGGTGATATTGGTGTGTGAATTGGGGTCCAGACAGGTTGACAAATAGTTACAGTAAATACCAGAGGTTGTGTTTGTTGAAGTGAAACAAATAAAGCAATAAGGAATTTGTATTTTCCTTGTTTTTCTTCCCCTCCTGGTTTTCTTCTTGGACTGTCGTTGCTCAAAAACGTCTGTGCTTGTCAATAAACTAAAGAAGCAGTCAGATCAAAACGCTTCAGAAATCCTAGGGGGTAATTTGCTTAGATTTTTGCCTCTCTTGGACATTTTTTAAATAAAACTTTTTTTTTATTTCCATTACATGGTAAAAACATTACATGAGGCTTATAGTCAGGTTGGTTAACATACATACAGTAAGTGAATATGAAAGTTTCCAGATTTATTTACTTACGCAATGCATCTGTAGATTTTGGCAGAAATCTTTACATCTCACAATCAGTATGGTGGTATAGAAGAGTCCATCTAAGCGAGCAGGTGTTACAATAAGGTTAAACTCCTTCAATAAGGCCAACGCGTTTCACAAATAGCTTCCTCAGGGGATACTTGAACCACAAATACAACAATGTTTGTATATGGGGGGGTTTCAGTACTTTATCCCTAATCATACTAATGCACATAAATAAAATCTAATAATTTATTAACAAGTACATAAAAGCATGAACATGTCAAACAATTGCATTTGTACAATCAAATGTTTGAATAAAGTAAAGTAATTTGTTCTCAAATAGATAGAAAGTGTGTTACTGGGGCATTTACCCAGAGAAAATAGCCTTAAAAAATGCATCCACCACATCTAAGGACTGGTAAACTGCAACGTTTTTGATTTCTGTTCTCACCTTTGTGTTTCAGGAAAAGGTGGCACCTCTTCCCTCCAGAGGACTCCAATCATCTTTACCCCACCCGCATCCCCTACGAGGAATCCAGCATTTACAGCAGAGTTAATGTGGTGAACCCCGACCAGAGTCGCTACCCATCATTCTCTAAAGCGCATCCGCATGTGGTTACCCTACACCCTGGCCAGGTAAGTCACTATGACCACAGAACAGAATACAGATAAGTGCCGTTGGAGCTCAGTGGTGAGCCTGGTGGGTTTATAGTAATAGCTCACCAGTTTATCTAAATATCACTTAAAATCAGATTTATTTTTTTAGCAAAAGTCGGGACATGATATATTGGATTTCCTAGAGGGTGGGGCTTATAATCATTGTGTAGGGTTATAGCTCAGTTTTAATAGCCATTCATTGGGTGGCTGCATATTGGTGTGATTTATAGGTAAACCTTTGGGGAGGTGCAGGGGTTTCTGGCTTGCTGTTAGTTCATTGGGTGTTTGGAAGTTCCGACATGGCTTATGGGGCCATTCTCGGAGAGGTGCATATTATAGTGCATATGTGTCTAAGGTTGAGAGATTTTAATTCACTGTTGCCCATTCATTGAGTGGCTATATGTGGGCGTGGGTTATGGGTGATCCTCTGATGAGTTTCTGCCGAAAAAAGAGAACTTTTCTTTCACTTCCGTCCTTTTTTTAAAAAACATTAGCTGCCTTGTGTGTGTTTTTTTGCCCACCAGTCTCACTGACCAAGTGTTCTGAATTTACTGGTTCTATGATTGTTCTAGAATTGACATGACAGGAAGACATCCGGCAATTCCCAAAGGAGTCAGCCATAGCTGATGTTTCAGTTTTTGTTTTCATCTCCTACAGTGCTGAAAAAGGCCAAAAAGAGTTCCCTGAATGTTGATAATCTCTGCCCCTAAAACTGACCATTGCGGATCAGCTACAAGGAAATAGGATCAAAATCATTGCATTCAGCAGAGTAATGCGGTTTCTGACTTTTCTTGTTTTATTCTCCTTTCATTTCCACTTCATTCCAACCTTTTATATTGATGCTGACATTCATCTGATTTCTGCAGGATTATCGCACATGTAGGTGGTAGATTACTATAAGAATAGGCTCTGAGCGAAATGTGATAGATGGAGGAGCTCAGGTGGTCTGGTCAGCAAAAGGTGCAGCAGTGCAATATATAGCTCCAGTGCTCAACCCAGAACTTTTTTTTAGCTGGGTAAAATTTTTCCAATGTTACCAAAGTGGTTAAAATTAACTTTAAATTGGGAACATTTTTAGTCATTCTGAAAAAGTGAGTGTAAATCTCAACAATGGATTGGTAATATCACTTCATTTCAGTGTGGTAAATATACCATTAAAAATACCTTTTGTTAAAAAAAATTAAATTAATGCTAATGATCATTTCATGGAGAAAGCTGTGCTTTGATATGCCAAAAGAAACAGCTGCAGAGTTTGTCTTGGTTTTTAAAAAGTTACAAGAGGCTGCAGAAGGAGCCCCCCCCCCCCTAAGATCACCCACAACCTCAGATGTGTTTAGCAAAAGATTTCTTCTGCTAGTCATGCAAACCGCCCCCTCCATCCTGCAAAGAGTGAGCAGGGAAGCCTGTTCTTATCTGGGAAGTGTCTGTATGTCAGATGTCCTTAACCTGAGGACTACCTGCATTGTGGAGATGAGAAGAAGGGGAGGGGTTCTGTTGTTCAGCAACAAACAGCTGACACTATTTTTAAAAAATTTTGCCCAGATATACAGTTTGAGGAGGCCTGAAACTTACCTTTACTTCCGCAGAGCTTTTGATCCCTCAATTTGGTCCAGCACCGTCCTGCATTCTTCCTTCATCCTGGAGCAGTCATCTTCTTCTGTATTCTTCTTTCTTCTGCCTACATCACCTGATCTAGCACTGCATATGTTTGAAATTTGGTGACGTAGCCCGCAGTAAATGTGAAATGTGTGAGATTGGCACTTTTTTTCATTGCAGGGTAAAGCCCCTTCTGTGCATGCCCAAGATTGGGCATGTGTAGAGAGAGGAGCCTGAAGACTCCTGGGATATATGACGTAGGTATCTCATGAGTCTCTGTGCTCCCATTCAGTTTTTACCACCACAGCAGTAAAGACTGAAGGGAAGGGGCTTCCACTAAAACAAAAACAAAAAAGAGTTATGCAAAGTTAACATTTTAGTGGTAGGTCCGCTTTAACACTATTCTGTTCCACTAACATGGGTGTTCTTAAATTCTCTTGTAAGGGTTCACCTACCAGGTCTTTACTGAGTTCTACTACCAGTTCTACTACTAATACAGAGATCTTCACAGTAAGAATTACTAATATATCAGTGACTGCCTGAATTCCCCAAAATTCAACCACTTGGGGCAAAATTGAATGCTACGAAAATAAGCAAATCTTATAGCTGTGGAAGATCTGGTTGATTCAGCAAATTGCCACATACATCAACTGTATCCATTTCCATTCTTTGTTCATCCATTGTGGGGAAGCACTTTTCTTCTTTCGTGTCGGTTCACACTGAAGATGTGGGGACATATCGGATATATTTAATTTGGCCATGGATTCCACAACAGAGAGATTGGAGCCTGGAATGTGTATGACCGGCAGATGAGGGCGCTCTGATTAAAATTGCAGAATCTTTGCTCTTTTAGTTATTTGAAAACTTTACATTTATTAATAAAAAACTTTTCCTACACATGATGGACAGGAACATTCGCAACATATGAATCCTTATACATTGAATACCACTCCATGTGTGATAACCACAGAGTGACACCTGCTGGTCAGTCCACAAGTTTGCATTGCCTGCTTTCAAACTTAAAGTTCTAATGGATGATCCTCAACCAGCAGAGATTGAAGTGGGGTCGACGAGGGGTAAAGTGACATGCGGGCTGACTTTCTGCTGATGACGGAATAACTGGCTTAGTCGATACCATATCCTGACCTTATAGAGGATCTCCGTGTCTCACTTCAAATCCATTGGTGGTGGCTCGCTTTACTCTAATGTGGATTGATGATCTTAGTTTGGAGACAAAGGCAGCTCGCTAAAAATCCAATAGGCAGTAGAGGACTTTAGAACATCGGTAAAAAGATAACAAGCCAAAAGGTTGTTAAAACAGCAGTATGCCTTTTTGATCACAGCCAATATGCAACCAATATCCAGTATGTTTCAGGGACTCATTAGTCTCCCTTCTTCAGGGCTAGTCAAGTCTGTGGCCCAGTTTTATTTTTTTTATTAAAAGTACTGATGAAGTGGATCTCATGTGGATCTCATCCCCAAAATGCTTTTTAAGTGCTGTGACCAATCAAGGCTTACTATACCTCCTCCTATTTTGATCCCCAGCTCATGTAAAACTTTGTTAGCAGTTTTCAATTTTCCGTCACATAACTTTCCTGCAGGTTGATAAAGCCGCTGAACCAATCAAAGCTGTTGTTTTTGCCTCATTACCCATAATGCTCTTACAGGTGACACAGACCTGGTGCAATAATGACACATGACTCCGCTGACTAAGGATAATACCACCAGTGCAGTTTCGTTCACCCCCTTTCCCCTAAGCCCTTGTTAACGTGAGCATAGAACTGGTCTGCAATACTTTTGGATTTTAGACTCTTGTGTTGGAATTGGTTTTCCTGCAAGAACCAGAAACACAGACAACCTCCAAACTTTATAACCTTTTATATAAAAATCTCTATAAATAAGATCATTAATGTAATTTGTTTCTAACTGACACTAATAACCTTATTTATATGACTTTCCGATAGAGCCGCTGTCTCCGAAACTTCACAGTAAGCCATCGGATACAATCCGCCGCCCAAGATGACAGCTGAAGAGCAGACATTTGGATCTGCACGGTTAACCTGAGTAATTTGAAGCTGTTCTTCCCCCAAGACTGTATTATGAATAGAATAAAAGGTTTTATTTTCAGAGCAAAATTAAAGGCGGGTGGGTTATGTTATTCATTTCTTTTTCATCACGTTGAGTGACAACACCGCCAATGCAGGCAAAGCCCTTGATGTATGATTAAAAGTTTGTTTCCAGGGTTAATTTGTTCATCTATCACATACAGAAAAGGAGTGATCATAAAATGAGGGAGGTATCGGGCATTTAGAGGTGTGAGGACCACCAAAGAGTTTGCATAGAATTGCTTTTTAGAACTTGGTGCCCCTTTAACATCTTTTTTGTTTTATCTGACAAGCCTTCAAAAAATGTTTGTTGTTCCACTTCCTCTAAAAGGGGGACAGTGCTCTTTTTTCTGCAGTGCACACCCATAAAGGTTTCTAACCTTGTGATTATCAGGGTTGCTGGGATTTTTAGTGTCACAGCTCATTTGGCAGGGTACAGGTTTTTAAAGGGTGTAAAGCCTTTTCTGACACAAAGTGTGTTGCTTGGATTACACATTACACATTGTAAGTAAGGTTGAAAAAAGACATAAGTCCATCAAGTTCAACCACTAGAGACATAAACATATCCCAGATATAAGACCCTATAGACATAATTGATCCAGAGGAAGACAAAACAAAACCCTGCTACAGTTGGCTCCAACAGGGGAAAAAATTCTTCCTGATTCCATGAGGCAATCAGATGTCCCCTGGATCAACAGTCTCTATCTTTATCTATTTGTTATCTTTACTTTAAAGCTTTAATCCCCAGGTACAAATTTGTGCTTCTAGAAATCATCCATCTTTTTCTTAATGCATTCTATAGTAGTTGCTGATACTATTACCTGAGTGAGGCTATTCCACATTTTCACAGACCTTACAGTGAAGAATCCCTTCCTTATCTGGAGCCTAAACTTCTTTTCCTGCAAGCACAAAGAGTGCTCTCTTGTTCTTTGTAATGATCTCAAAGTGAATAATTGGGAAGAGAGTTCTCTATATGGACCATTTATATATTTATACAGGGTGATCATATCCCCCCTTATACATCTCTTCTCAAGGGAGAATAGATTCAGTTCAGCTAATCTCTCCTCATAGCTGAGCTCCTCCATTCCTTTTATTAGTTTAGTTGCCCTTCTCTGCACTCCCTCCGATTCCACAATGTCCTTTTTGTGAACTGGTGCCCAAACCTGGACTGCATATTCCAGATGTGGTATGACCAATGTTTTGTATAGGGGCAGGATAATGTCTCCATCTCTGCAGTCTATTAATCTTTTAAAAGTACTTTGCAAGCTTTAGATATTGCAGCTCGGCATTGCATGCTATTATTAAGTCTATGATCTTCCAGAACCCCCAGAGCCTCCATTATTAATTACCCCCTAAATGTATTCTCCCTAGATAGTATGAAGCATGCATGATGTTACCCCCCTTGTACAGAACTTTACATTTATTAATAATAAATGTCATTTGCCACTTGGCTGCCCAGTCAAACAGATTGAAGTTTGGTGTATAGTAAGGAAGCCTTCCTCCACTCATAGATTCTAAAGACAGCAATCTCCCAGTGGGATGTGTCCGGTCATCTCTCAGATGGCGTTACACCGCGTTTTAGTAAACTGAGAGAATTGGCTTAGTGAGCGTGTCAGGCAGCCGCACTGCTCTCATTTGACGGTAATAAAAGTAAAGTGCTTTCTGTTCCCACCACCTGGGAAGAGGCTGAATTGGCGATGAGATGGCACTGGCATGCAGTGCTGTCCTTACGACCAATCATATAATCCAATCTCTCTGGGGCCCCCAAGAAAATTGGGAAAACTGCTGAGACACTAACGACATCTATTTGCCATTAAACACAATGAAATGTAAGTTATAAATCTAAGCTAATTCCTGGCAACTTTCTCTGCTGGGTTAACCCTGATGCTGCTAAGCGAGTGATCGCCCCATTCAAACAAAGTCAAATGCTAAAAGAACCGGTGCTTATGATTCAATAATTAAGACAGTCGTAGTACTAGAAGATTGAAGAGTTTAGTTTTAGATGTATAAAGGACCTCTGAACCTTAAATGTGGCAAAAAAAGCATAAAGGTGACCCTGGGTGCAAGATGACTTTTATCCACTTTGGAAAATAATAGATAGTCTGTGCAATAAGAAATAATTTTCCCTGGCAGTTGATCCTCTAAAACTAGGCTGGAGAGAAGATGTCTTCATAGCAGATAAAGCCGCATACTTGACTGGTAAAATTGTGGATTTGCCAGCTCCTATCTTTTAACCCTAGAAACATTTAGCAACAATGTTCTAAAATGTCCTTCTCTCTGAAACAGACAAAATAGTATGCAGTATACCCTGTGATCCCTGCCACCAGCACTCCTAATTCTGTCCTTCTTGCTAACCCCAGTTGGTAACCTAACCCCTATCTCTGTCTCTAAACCTAATCCAACCATCAGTCTTATCTCTAACCCATCCACTAACCTACACCTAGCCATAAACCATCAACCTAACCTCTAACCATGTCTCCTAATTAAGATCCCAAACCAATACCTTATTCTTACTCTATTCCTCAGTTTCACCCCAACCATTAATATAACCCCTAACTTTATACCTCAATAGACCCCCAGCCATCAACCCCTAACTTTATCCCTTAATATACATCCCTTAACTCTTTTCCACAGTAAATTTTTTACCTGAATAATCAAACTAACATCTAACCATGTCCCTTAGTTTAACTCCAACATAAAACTTATCTTTTAAATCTGTTCCTGAAAGGATCCCCAACCATCAACCAAGCCCCTAACTTTATCCCTTATTTCAACTGAACCAAAAATCTTACCCTTAACTTTATTCCACTGCCTTAAGTTTAATCAGAATCATTACCTAACATCTATCCATGTTCCTCAGCCTAACTTCAACAATAAACCTAATTAGTAACTCTATCCCTCAATGTAACCTCAACCAAACCATACCATAGGTAACGGGGTTTCTGTCATGTGATGGGCGCCATCTACAGAACAAAGTAGCAAGGAGTACAATTTATATTTGACTGGGCTAAAAAAAAATATATATTTTACTTCATGTGTTACAATTCAGGTAATGGTTGCAAGAAGTTAAAATTCGACTATTTTTGCCTCCTGCAGTTGCCGACCACACAAAATTCACATATCAAAGGTCGCATGAACATTTGGTTTCCCAAAGCGTTGGGCATTACAAGAAACCTTTTTACAATTCTGGGAGTGTTCACTGAATCTCCCGCTGGTCCTACAGCCTCTCCAGAGCTCAGAACTTTATATTTTATTTTTTTACGCTCTGTAATTTCTGGAGGTCTTTCTTATGAAAATTGAACGTTTCTGCCTCAATACCGGCCTGGTGAAATCAGCTTGCATTGAAACAACTCTTTTTTTTTCTTACTGGCTTAGCAGGGTGGCAAAAGGTGGTGGAATATTGAGTTCTCCCTGGATTAACATTATTAAGCTTTGTATACTCCAGTCTAGTGTATATTTCCCTCTGTGGGATGACGCTGGTTGTGTTATAGATTGTTGCAGTATATAATGGCATTTATACTAAGAAAACTATGGCATGGACTGTTCTGTGATGATGATTGCATCCCAGATTCAAATGTCATATCTGTGCAGAAGGTATACAGTTGTGTCATGTTTGAATAAAATACAGCTTTACCTAAAACTGATAACTCCAGCTTGTCAACTTGCTGAAATTGTAAAGACTTGCTGGCTTCTTCTATAATTCAGGGGTTCCACCTGAATTATAGAAGAAATTTACATTGCTGGGAAAGCCCAATTTATCACCAGTTAACCCTATTCTATAGTAATAGGTGTATAGTACCTATCATCAGGCCAACATATGCTGTAATATTTGTTATTACCTTTATATGTATGTACACATTCAGTTCACTCTGTGAACTTGGAGTTTGACAAAATATTTTGTTTGTATGCCAAAAAGCACTTTTTGTCTGCTGTCCACTTTTTAGTCCGCATTTTTAGATTCTTCATGACTTAGTGCAGTGTTACCATTGTAATGGCTTTGAATGACCAGACAGAGATACTAAATACTGAAATCTCCTTTGTTTTGGCAGAAACGTTTTTTGCACATGAAACTTTAATGGCAAAAAAATGTGAATGAATGCATCTTCCTCATGCATGTATTTAGCATGAGGAAGCCAACAGCCATTCACACCAACCATCTACCCAAGCCATAAATTCCAGTAGCCCAACCCCAAACTCTAGTTCTCAAAGTTTTTTTTAACCCTAACTGTAGGGTCCCTACAGGGCCTATCCCTAACTTCAGCCTGACCCACAAACTCTATTCTCAGCGTATACTTACCTAATAATTTACTCTGCCCCACAGCCTAATTGTCAACACCAATCATCCACCCAACCCTATTCCCCAAACTAGGATGTGCTATCAAGCCAACTTTATCTCCTAAATAAATTAAAAACCTCAACAATCAACCTAACCCCCCCAACTCTGTCCCTCAGACCAAACCTCCCAACTCTGTGCCTCAGACCAAACCCCCCAACTCTGTCCCTCGGACTAAAGCCCCAACTCTGTCCCTCGGACTAAAGCCCCAACTCTGTCCCTCGGACTAAAGCCCCAACTCTGTCCCTCGGACTAAAGCCCCAACTCTGTCCTTTGGGCTAAACCTCCATTTCTGTTCTTTGGGCTAAACCCCCCAACTCTTCCCTTAGGCTAAATTCCCATCTCTGTCCCTTGGGCTGAACCCCCCAACTCTGTCCCTTGGGCTGAACCCCCCAACTCTGTCCCTCGGGCTAAACCCCCCAACTCTGTCCCTCGGGCTAAAACCCCAACTCTTTCTTTTTTGGCTAAAACCTTAACTCGGGCTAAACCCCCAACTCTATCATTCAGGCTGTTCCCAAACTGATGCATATTTTTTTCTGATCAATAATTTTACATTCCTACATCTTTACGTAGATAACACCCAAGTAATATCAACTCTACGGGTTTCACATGAGTAACTGCTTCTTCAGGAGATAAGGTTTAGTCAAATACCATGAGAGCTAAGGGGATTTAAACCATCTCACCAAAATGTATAGAGTGCAAGGGGAAAAGAGGTGGCGGGAGACCACACCAGGTCTTGGTATGATATTAGGTGCGATGGAGCCTTCATTGCCCTCATTATATTTTACACCCTTACCTCCTGTAGAAGCAGTCACTCTGTGAAATGCGTAGACTTGATTTTTCTTAGATGTATTAATAATATTGATCCAAACTGGTGATATCCCTAGATGATTTTTCCACCAGCTTTATTTTAATTTCTATGTTTTGCCCCTGTGTGTAAATCATTTGCCTTACTTTCATATTATTAAACTGTGATTTTTTTTTTTTTTTTGTTATCTGTTATCAATGTCCTATTCCCACCCCACCCATTCTTGCTTACTATTCATGCAAGTTCCCAAACTGAACCATTAAACTAACTCCTTACTTTGGAGATTTAGCCTGAAAGATGCCCCTACAGATACTACCGTATGCTCACAGGAGAATAGAGTAGGGGGAGCAATTCATGACCTAACTGTGCTGTCTGTAAGTGCTTTCTGGAGGGTAAAATTAGCTTAGAAATACTTTAGCTGGTAAAACAGATGTATGTACGTGTGTGTGTGTGTGTGTGTGTGTATATGTGTGTATATATACAGTTAGGTCCACAAATATTTTTATGGACCTAACTGTAGCTCGTTCTGTCTTTGCTGGTTGTATTGATTACAACTTTAACGTCAAGGCTAGCGAGAATTTAAATTCAACTAGCGTTTTATTAAGGTCATGAAAATATGAAACACCACTCCCATATAAATGTAAACCATCACATCTAAAATGACCTTCAGATAAACATTGTACAAATATACTGCATGTTTCTTCTCAATCATCTCATACATTAATTTCTTCTTGTTCTCTTCAGGTGTTGTTTGTCCCTCGTCACTGGTGGCATTATGTGGAATCGGTTGATGATATCACTGTTAGCGTCAACTCCTGGATTGAGCTGGTACGTAATTCCTGTTTGGTTATTTTCCTGTTTTGTGAACCCTAGGAAAACCTTAAGAAAGAACTCCAAGCAAATAAAAAATATAAATATAGACAAGGCACAGTTCTTTATGCCCAGTCATAGCACATAATGCTGCTATGCAATCATTAAAGCCTAGCTGAAGATTCCGCAGGGGAGGAGCTAAGGAGAGTAAGCTTTGCTGATTTGCTGATCTTTAAGTCACAACCCTCCTATTATTTTACTCTTTTTATTGTATGCCCCAAAGCTTCAGAATACCTCCAAATAATAATTCAATGTATTTTCTTCATTGAAGTAGCTGAAGTACATGTTATTGTCTTTAAATTATCCTCCTGTAATCCTGCCTAAATACAGCCTAACAATAAACCATTCATAGTGTGTGTTCCAGGCTTGCTAACCCTCATCAGCGTGGGCTATAAACACCATGGTAACAGATTTAGGGGGTGCAGGATAGCCAGCCTGAATATTATGTGGCCCTTCACTAATATACTGCTGTGATCGATACTTCTGTTCATTTCATGGTGGGGTGAGTGGAGCAGGAGGATTATACTGAGTAATAAATGAATTCATATGTTAATGTAAACATGTCGCAGTGTAAATCCTCTCTGGCTGCCTTCAGTAATAAGCAGAACGACGATCAATATACAAAATGTCTTCAAACAGTAAGTCATCACTTTCACCCATAAAACCGTCACAATAGTCTTTCATTACTGCAGGCGATATAAAGTTTAATAGTGGAATGCAGATTCAATTTTCAGGATTAAAGTGGACCTGTCATCAGACCTATTATATAGTAGTAGAGGCAGCATGTGCAGTATTGTGTAACACTGAGAGGTATTTATTACCTGTACTCCCCCTGACAATGCTGTTATCATCTTTACTCTCCAGAACAAAGGATACACCATTGTTCAGACATTATTAAGGGTTAAATTTTGGCTCCCAATCACCTAAACCCTGTGCAGTTCTTGGCTGTGTTCTGACACAGATCAGCCCCTGCTGCAGCCCTCACCTTGTAATTTGCTTAAATGTTTTATTGTTACAGTCTGATCACTGGGAGGGGGGGGAGATTGAGGAAATGCTTCCTCCTGCCTGCAACTGACTGATGACCTCCTCTCATCCTAGACATTTATTCATGATAAGGTGGAGCTAGTTTTTTATGTTGCCATTACTACCGTATATCATGCAAAAGGAATTTCCTCTTCCTGTACTATATTGTGACAATAATGACAATATTGTGATTCCATTATATATACATATGTGTGTTCTCCCCAAAAACATTTGCCACAATTGGTGAGGTCAGGTACTGATGGTGGGCATTTGCCCCCATTGGTGAGGTCAGGTACTGCTGGTGGGCATTTGCCCCCATTGGTGTGGTCAGGTACTAATGTTGGATGGGAAGACCTGGCTCAACATTCCAATTCATCCCAAAGGTGTTCAGTAGGGTAAGGTCAGGGCTTTGTGCAGGACACTCAAGTTCCTACAGACCAAACTAGTGACCCCATGTCTTTATGGAGCTGGCTTTGTACCCAGGAGTCAGTACAGTGGGGAAACAGAAACAGAAAATGGTCTGTGACCACAAGGCTGGAAGAGCACAATTGTCTGCAGTGTATTTGTATGATGGAGAATTACCAGGACCCTTCACTGGGGACACCTGAACTCCATCATTTGAAGAGAACAGGAGTAAAAATTTAGTGACTTCTATGGATTCTTCTCTTTAGACCTTACCATTCCATGTTTCCACTTTTTCATTAACACATAAATTGTGTTTATTTTGATTGGAAAAAAGTACATCAATCCAATATGTATAATTCTATCCTGTGTCAGCACATCACATAACCTGCCGCATTTCCAAACTGTGTGTTATGATGTTACAGCCCTCTAATAAATAACTGATGACATCACAGCCCCCTTAATAAATAACTGATGACATCATTTTTTTAAATTATAATATAAGAAGTTCCATCTGTATCACCCAAAACAAGGTCAGGGGGTGGTTTATTAGGTTGAGATTCCGTATTTCAGCGTTACTAATGATGCACAGTTATGAAAATGTTAGCGTTGCAGAATTGTAACAAAAAAGCCTCATAAATAATGTAAAGTTCCGGAAAAATACATTTCAGAAAACAGAAATTACCTGAAGTTCAAGCGCTGCCGGTTTCGTCAGTTCTTTTCATGTACTGCGTCTGGCTGCTTCTTCATGGAGTCAGGAAAGAATCTTTGGATTACGAAGGATGGCTGAGCCACGTGATTAGCTAATTTATTTCCTAATTTTATACATGTTACATAGAGCATACAGTACATACATAGATTCTTCCTACCTGACCCATCACCAGAGGAGCTTACAATTCAATGTCCCACCACTCTCCTAAGCTTTATAATTTGTGAGTGTAAAAGCCAACCAGAAAGAGATTTACATCCTGTGCAGGAAGTGTCACCTGCTGGGATTGATGGCAGGAACCGGTGCTGCAGGGCCAAAGGCCATATTGGAAAAAGCTTCTTGACAACGTATAGTATTTTATTGGAGTACTGCTGTCACCTCACCTTTAGCAGACAGGTTGTCCCATTGAATGCTCATCTTCAGACATTTCATTGTCTATATCTGGCACTGACAAAGGGTAACAAGCCAGAAGCATCAAGCAATATTCTGTTCTGTTATTCACCCTGGTCTTGCTGTAGTACCCCCCCCCCCCCCCCATACTTTCCCCAGGGTGCGTTTTGTCTGTATCCTAATGATCCTGAAACACATCTGTTGGTAGTGCTGGAACACCTGCTGCACACTCCATGAAGTCCCACGCATACAGATAACCTTAATCAAAACATGGCCATATGTTATATCTCCACTAGTGTGATTCAGGCCTTCCCTGGCCTTTCCGTGTGATTGAAGGAAGCAGCAAACATTTAGACACTGGAGTAGCACCTGTGCTTAGCAGCATTCTGGCCAGAGGTGCAACCCCTTTATTATGCCCATTCCTCCTCCTGCAGCCCACCCAACCATAACTCTCACTCTATAGCGAACTGAATCATGTGATGTGTAAACCCTGAGCAGCAGCCAATGTTATGTCATTGTGTGATGAAGGGCTGCTGTTTAGCTTCCCCCTCTATCATTCCAAAATCGGAGAAGGGTATCAGGAAGGTCACATAACCACTTAATTTATTCAGCTTGAGACCAATATGAGGAAGGAGGAGAGGTGAGTTCATGGTTTCCTCAACATATTGGAGTTCTGCTTTAAGAATTTTCCCTCTGTGTTTGTAGCACAGCTGCAGTGTTTGCTGTTACATTGGGTCTGATTTATTAAAGCTCTCCAAGGCTGGAGAGGATTCACTGTCATTGGTGAACTTGGGTGATCCAGCAAACCTGGAATTAATTTCTTAGTCATTTGCTAATTGTTAGCAAATGTTTTCAATCTCAGACCAGATCAATTCCAAGTTTGTTGGATCACTCAGCTTCACTGATGAAAGTGTATCCTCTCCAGTCCAGAAGAGCTTTATTAAATCAGGTTTATTATATCTCACTGTTTCCTGAAATAACCCCAATTATCAGATTTCTGTAAGGAATAATGTGCAGGTTTTCTCTTTTGGGTTCCTCCTGGCCCGTCTCGCTGTACCCGGATGGTTCTGCTATCCACAGCGATGTTACAGGGCTGACAGATTGTTCTATTGAACATTGTAGAAGTTTCTGCGTTTCTTCTGCCACAATCAATACAACTAAACAGTCATTTGTTTAATGGTGGCTGAGCCGGGGCACGGGGGTTGTGTGGAATCAGTTATAGAAAGTAATAAAGTCATTCATATTGTAATGTAAACACGTCGCACTGTAGAACCTTCCGGCAATAACAAGCAGATACAGCAGCGATCGATCCTCGAGACGTGTCCAAACAGCCTCATTACCCGTAAAACCCTCACATAAATCTTTCATCATCGGGCACGACATAGAATCTAATAAACATTTCAATGACTCAGCATTGCTGTATACATGAGGCTTTAAAGTGGACCTGACAGACAAATAGAAAAAGAGGAAAGGCCAGAGGATGGGTCCATGCAAATCAGTCCCTGGGCTGTCCCTAAGGATGAGGTCCCTCCCCCGAGGAGCTTGCAATCCTATACATGACGAACAGGCACAGCGTTTGAGATGTGACTGTACTACTGCCAGCTATGAATTATGGGAAATGTGGTCCAGCGGGAGTTAAAGTTCCGCTATTGCTGGCATGGAAGCTCCTATAACTTCTCAGTGACTGTATGTTGTATAGGAACAATTTGTCTGATTTATTTCATTGTAATATAATGAAATTCACATTCCTACTCCATAAGCGATTCATCACCTGCAATGTATTTTACGTCTCCTGCCGCACGCTGCCCACAATCTGCTTATTAAAAATTTAGCATCAGATAATGGTGCCAATTCGCTCTGTGCAGCTAATGAGCTCTGGCTCGCCCACGGATAGACAGGATGGTAATGGATCCTTGACCAGCCAATGCTGATCGCAGTGTGAGGAAGTTATGAATGATTCGCAGACGTGCGGCTCTTTGTTTACAGAGAAATAATGAATCACAAGCTCGTTGGAATTTTAGCTGGGGATATATTTTGTGGGGTGTTATGAGAAATGGAAGAGTTTACCTTCCTGCATCATTGAATTGCAGGGTATGGCGGTCAGCCTTGTTCCTCCCGGAGGTCAGAGGGCTGCTTAGATTTCAGATGCTGAGGAGAAAACACTGGAAAAAGAATGGAATTGTGATTGATGAGCAACTCCAATGCTCCCATTTCCCTAAACTATATGATTTGTTCTTTATGGTGGGAGGGGTATAATTTCCCCTTGTGTCATGTGTATTCGGTAGAATTAGTGCTGTCAGGGTCCAGGCAGACCCTTTAAATCTACTTTCAAATAGTGCTGCAACCTCGCCAGTCTCCAGCTCCATAGACTTGCGCCATCTAGTGGATTTGTTATATAACTGCCCTTGAATGTTCCACAGGCGTGCACCTACGCCACCTAATGGCATAGGGTATTACTACAAGCTAAATATTCCTAGTCACTTGTGTAGATCATTGCTATGATCTCCCTTCTTTGTTCCCGATTTAGTCCTCCACCCACTTTTACTTCTGCCTGTTTGCACCTCACTGACTTCTTGTCTTTTATCTTCACCTCCTCTCTTCATTTTGTATCTCATCTCACTGCTGTTAACTTATGCCAGTCTGGGGGCTCCAAACTGGAAGCCAGCCGCAGCAATGTCCATCACACCTTGTAGGCTGGTGAATATTTAACAACCTCTTCGATTTAACACCTTGGCTCTCTTTTTGGACCCCTGGTCCTCTTTTTAGTGATGTGGAGGGTCTACTGCCCCTCTTTCCAATGCTTGCCATGCACCAGGTTTGTGTTCCCTCTGACTTTGCTAATCTGCATGCTTTTCCCAGGTCAGTATCTGGCAATGTATTGTTAGTATTTTCTGGTGGAGACTATCATAGCAGCCTCCTATATTTGTCTCGGTTCAGGTTTTTCTGACTGTTCATTAGAAATGTTCTAGATTGGACACCCTGAATGACATCTAATAGCAGCGCAGTCCAGAAAAGCCTCTGCATTCTTCATACTGAACCAAAATCTGGTTTCAGTTAACCAAATTGTTAATTTTTTGCACTGCTTTGAATTCTTTTCCATTCATCTCCCGCTGTGTGTGACTGATCATCCTGACATTCATTCATTCATTGAGCTGATATCATTCCACAGACAGATTCCATGTGTCAGCTGCAATTTCTCCTTCTTGCAGAACATAGTACTCAGCACATCTTAGTGAGAGCGGGCCCCGCCGGAGACACCCCCGACTCTGTCAGCACTTTCACTGAATTTGTGAAATATGATCTATGGACGTGCCATACGCTGCTATAATACCCATAGGCTGTTTTCTGAACAACACATTTATAAACAATAGGATACAAAAGTGAAATATGAGGTCCTATTTGGTGCACTGTTCATAAATAATAAATACAAATATATATTCTGCTCAGATTGGACTACAAGGATTGTTTACCAACAAATCTCATGTGATCACCAATTCATAGCTGTCATGGTGATCACATGATTGGGAGCAAAGCCCACTGCTTGCTAATCTATAAAAAATAAGAGCCGTTAGTGGTGGCGCGTTCTCACAGCATAGGGCTGTGGAACCTTCCAACTGTGTTCTTTACTGGTTAAAGCCGAATGCAAAAACACCTCTCAGCACAGCAAAGAGCAAGGAAAACCTTCCATAGGGCTAACATTAGTACCTGACTGATTCTTCAATTGGAAATTTTGCAAGTTGTCCTTCCTGCCGTGTCTTATTGATCCAAAGCTTTCCGGGCTACTTGACCTGGAAAAAGCATGAAAAGTAGCTGAATTGCATTCTTTTATGTGTCCATTTAAAAAATGAAGCCATTGGATTGGCTGGCAGGTAACTGGAATTTCCAGTGGGTGGATGACAATAATATAGAGATCACTTGGAGACAAACTGGAAATGCTAGTTACCGGCCAGCCATGGCAATCCTATGGCTTCCTATTTCCTTGTATTTATATGGTGCCAACATTTTACGCATCGCTACAGAGTCCATAGTCATGTGACTAGCGCTCCCTCAAAGGGGCTAGCAATCTAATGTCCCTACCATAGTCATATGTCAACACCACAGCCTAAGGTCACTTTTAAGGGAAGCCAATTAACCTAACTGCATGTTTTTGGAATGTTGGAGGAAACTGGAGTACCGTGAGGAAACCCACGCAAACACAGGGAGAACATACAAACTCCATGCATATAGTGCCCTGGATAAAGCTCGAACTTGGGACTTTAGCACTGCAAAGACGATAGTGCCAGCCACTAAGCCAACCATATGCTGTCCATGGATATGATGGAGATCACGTTGGCTTGCCATGGCTGGCAGGTGTGGGGGATCATAGGAGAATGACAATTATGGAGATCATATTGGATTGGCTGTAACATTGCTGCATACAATATTCACTCCCTTTAAATAATGTTGTTAGCGATTCAATCATTTCGGTAGGAACTGTGCGCATCTTCTGCACCTTCCTACGACCTCATTGTGTATGTGAGGCTGCAGTCACATTTGCTGCGCAGGCTTACAGAAATGTAATACCACTTAATGAGTTTTTCCCTATTAGTTTCATACACAGAGAAAATTATTTGGTGCTTTAATTCTTTGACAATAAAAAGAGGATTAGATTTCTGTGACCTCTCCATAGCCTCGTGTGAACGCTGGTAATGCCGACTGAAGATGACGCCTCTGCCATTAACCTATTCATGGTTGGAATGGACCATACTGGGTGGCAATCGTAGTAGCCGTGTGGCAGATAGCCCAAGATGTAATGGGTTAACCCTTTTCTCCTGGTTATTTACACCCTGCCTGTCTTGTGTCACTGAGCTGAGGTGTCGAACAGAAGAAGTGATGGATAGGGGGTGGCAAATGTCACATGGGCAGCGGGAGGAGGGACAGAACATTTGTAAGATTGTCATTCGCCTTGACCCCGACTTAAGCAATCAGCCTTTCTTTTTCTACAGGGAATTGGGACATCCATGTCCACAACAAATTTTGTTCAGCTATTATGCCATCAATCAGTGAACGCACGCTGAATGCAAATGTCCAAATCTTCTGCTTCAGTCTATGGAGATTTGAGGAGAAAAAAATACTGAGAGATATTGAGTTGTGGTAGAAAATGTGAAGCAACCCTAGTTGACCAGTTGGGCTTCAGATGTTGACATCTGGTGCTGAGACTGATGGGATTGGCTCAGTGTTCTCTGTACAGCACTGTGGTATATATCAGAGCTATATAAATGTATAATATTAGTGTGTGACTGTGGGGGGATATTAGAGTGTCAGCTCCTCTGTACAGAGACTGATAGGACTGGCTCAGTGTTCTCTATACAGTGCTGCAGTAAATGTCAGAGCTATATAAATGTATCAAAACTTCAGTGGTGTGTGTATCCTTTAAGAATTTTTTAAATCCGAAAATGTGATTTTTATTTTTCTCTTTTATTTTTATGGAGGATTCAGATCACGAAGCTCGTGTAGAAGAAGCAATAACGCGGATGGTTGTATGCACCTTTAAATCTGCTGATCACTCTGACCGGACTGATAATTGGCTCAATCCCACTGAGGTGAGTGTGGTCAGCTGTATATTTACATTTACTTAGTTACATGGTTATATAGTAAATCAGGTTGAAAAAAGACAGAAGTCCATCAGGTTCAACCACTTTTTCCCAACAGGGAAAAAAAATCCTTCCTGATTCCAAGAGACAATAGGATGTTCCCTGAAATACTTTGCTAGCTTTAGATATTGCAGCTCGGCATTGCATGTTATTATTAAATCTATGATCAACCAGAACCCCCAGATCATTTTCCTGACTTCCCCAAATGTATTCCCCCTAGACACTATGAAGCATGCATGTTGTTAACCCCAAGTGCATAATTTTACATTTCTCAATATTAAATGTCATTTGCCACTTGGTTGGCCAATCAAACAGTACATCCAGGTCTGCTTGTAGATTATAGACATCCTGTATGCACTTTATTCCATTACATAGTTTGATGTCATCTGCAAACACAGAAATGGTACTTTAAATCCTAAACTCTATATCATTTATAAAGATGTTAAACAGTAAAGGTCCCAACACTGAACCCTGGGGTACAACACTAATAACCTTAGACCATCCTGAGTATGAATCATTAATCACTACTCTCTGGATGTGGTCTGTAAGCCAGTTCTCTATCCATTTACAGATGGGCTTTTCTAAACCTATTGACCCTAACTTGCATATCAACCGTCAGTGGGGTACAGTGTCAAATGCTTAAGCAAAGTCCAAGTACACTATATCAACTGCTATTCCACTGTCTACCTGTTTACTTCCTCATAAAAAGAGAGTAAATTTGTTTGACAATCTTAAATCTATGCTGACTATCACTTATATTATTATTTTCTAGCAGAAACTAGAAGTGGTTGTTTATCAAACTCTCTAGGACCTTTCCAACTATGGACGTCAAACTTACCGGTCTGTAGTTACTTGGTAGCTATTTTGCTCTCTTTTTAAAGATAGGAACCACATTGGCCTTACGCCATTCCATTGGTACCATGCCAGTGACTAAAGAATCTCTAAAACACTAACCCAGAAGCGATCCACTCATAGAATCCAGTGAATCCATATTCAAAGTATTAAGGTACAGCACTCATGTTTCCTTACTGGAAGAATTGCCCTCACTTACAACTGTAGTATTTGGGAATTTCTATAGGTCCTAAGCAGAACATATATAGAGGACAAATCTCCCCAGCAGGATCTGATACCGGAATCACCGGAGAGTAATAGGTGCACATCAGCAGAAGGCCTGGAATCGGCCAATGTGCAATAAGGAAAATGCCAAATGTGTTTTGCAAAGTTCAATTTGTAAATCTGGTAAACTTTCAGTGCCCTATCATCAGGACACAGGAGCACTCCATAAGGCTTATTATTATTAATATACTGGTTTTATATACCACCAATATATTATGCAGCTATGTACATTAAAATAGGCTTTGCAAATGAAAGAGAGATGAAAACAATGACACAGGAGGAGGAGAGGACCCTGGCCAAAAGAGCTTACAATCTAAGAGATGTAGAATTTAAGCCCTTGAAATGTGTTGGCTTTATCCAAACTTCCACCTGTTGGTTTCCTCTTCTCACAGGAGCATTAAAGACCTTACAGAGGTTTTAACCCTTCATCATCTCATGGAAAACTTGTAATAAAGAGTTTTTCCTTGTGATTCTTTATTATAGTTGTCACAACTCCCAAATGTCTCATATCCAAGGTCTCCAAGGCTTCGCTCCTCATACCAATAATTATGAATTGATTCACACTCAGCGCAGTCTCTGGACTTCATACTGACGGCTATTGAGTTTAGCGCTTTTTATAATTACAATTTTCTTTTGCATGCACTGGAGATTTCCCCCCACAGAGTCGAATAAACTCATCCAGCTGCTTTCACAGATGCGATAGATTATCTATGGTATTATTCTGCATATTGATGGTTTAGCTGCAGCGAATCGATGTTTTCTCAAATACTTAGATTTCACTTGGTATTGCCGCCGGTCCCTCTGCTGTTTCCTTTTGTATAATTTTAGTAAATGAACGTCCAGGAGGGAAAAACACGCTGATTGATCGGCATTAAACAAGCAAAGTTTCAGGTTGGGGAATCTTTCCATCACTTGGAGAGTAGACGCAGAGCAGGCGAGAAATGTAATTGGCCTTCTGAAGGAGAAAATCTGCTGATCCAATCGTCGGCTGAAACTCGGGGAGAATATAAATATTATGTAAGAAGTTGACAGAAGTGAAGTCTAGGCAGATTTGTGGAATAATACAAGGCCAGCCGAGCCTGAAGTCCATTAACTCTTCTGTGACTTTTGCAGGGAGCCGTCACCTCTCATGGAACCAACCTGGATTACCTGAATCAGGCATGTGCCGCCTACCTGGAGCACAAGAGAGCTGCGGATAAGATAGACGGGGTAGACGATGACAAGGATAGTCCGCCACTGAAGAAGAGACAGATGGGCAGGTCTTCGGATGTGGTGAGCACCCAGTTCGGCCAGTATCTCCTCCCTGTGTTACCTGCATCAGGTGATCTGAATGCTGGAGGTGACAAGGACACTGTGGTAAAAGAGGAGACCCAGGGCGCAGAAGATGCCAATGCAGGGGAAAAACAGGTGGACAAACTTACCACTGATGCCGTGCTGGACTGTCTGGTGAACCCTCAGGTTGTCCGCTTGGTGGCTCAGCTCCTACTAAACCGGACATATAGGTAGTCACATGACCAAATGTTTGTTTCCTTGTCAAATGGTGATCCAATTACCCATCACCGGGTCTATCGAGTTTATAACTGGGCTTAGGATGTCTGGGATGTCAAATGACCAGAATGGGGTTGGCCACTGACTGCACAATGTTTTCATTGTCACTGTTTTATACTTGAAATATGTGAATTTGGGAAATAGAGATTTGTTTGCAATGTTGGCAGTCATTTTATATTAAAAATATCCGTTCATAAAAATGCAGTTTAAGAAAAAGTTGTTTGGGGGGGGGGATTTATAACTTTTTTGGATAGGAGCACTATATCTGCCTATATTTGGCCTTCCTGCCCCCCCCCAGTCAAATGCAAATTACATTATTCAATAAAACTCTTGGAGCTTTATGGCATACATATCACATCATTCAAGGAACAGACTGAGGGGGCAGGCCAGGCGCACTGCTGCACTTGTATGTCATGGGTAGTAGCCAATTAGCTGTCTGGCTGGCAAAATGGGATGAAATACAGAAGCTGTCATTGCAGAATTTTAGACTGCGGAGCCCTTGGTTGTCATCCCCATCCTGAACTCATTAGTTTCTCCATTCATCCCTAGCCTAGACTCCATTCATCCCTAGCCTAGACTCCATTCATCCCAGACCTAGATTCCATTTATCCCAGAACTAGACTCCATTCATGTCGCGCCTGGACTCCATTCATGCCGCGCCTGGACTCCGTTCATGCCGCGCCTGGACTCCATTCATCCAGCGGCCTGACTCCATTCATGCCCCGCCTGGACTCCATTCATCCCGCGCCTAGACTACATTCATGGCACAACAAGTCTCTATTCATACTGCACCTAAAGCTTCCACATCACAATTCAAAGTGCACTAAACACAATGCTTCACCTGGCAGCTGTTCTGGCAGTAGGTAACTGAGAATTAGGAGGAGACATTGAATGCTCCTCTCATTTCCATTATTTATCCTCTCCTGATAGAAATAGCCTCTTCACAGGGCTGCCAATTGGCTTTGCTGAATTTTGAATCTAAATGATGATAGAGAAGGTTATCCATCACAGTGAGTCAGTGAGCAGAGCCACCTATATTACATAGAAAGAGATCTCCTGAATCTGTAGCACAGTTTATATTTTAGCTTTAGCACATCTGTAGCATTTTCTGTCCATTATTAGGTTTCTTATGAAATTTCACTGATTGCTCAGCAATGTTTCTTTCATCTTACAACTCTGAGCTGGGTGGAGCAGATAGTAGTAGATCCTGCTGTGTAACACCTTCCATATAATCATCTCACAGCTGGACCTGATGTACTGTCATTATTTATGTATGAGATCAGCTTTCCACAGCAGTGTGCAGACTAAGTGAGATGTCTGTGAATTGATCACATATAATTGAATCGAGAAATAGTGCTTACATGCTTCAAGTGGACCTATCATCAGATATATTTCATGATATGTGCAGCATGCTGATCCCCCAGTGATCGGACTGTATTGTAACTTTGTAGCAAGTCACAAGATTAGAGGCTGCAGCAGATGCTGATCTGCGTCAGACATTTGTGAACACACACCAGGATTTACATGTTTCTGTCTTCTTATCCAAGGAAGTAGGTGGTGACTTTGCATGACGCCTGAAAAAAGTGGCTTCATCCTTTTGGAGAGAGGATCAGACGAAAAGAATTGATGTAGTGTAGATTTCTTCAATGCAGATAATAAATGAAAAGTTTCCTTAGGAAATGTATAGACTGATGAGCCCTCTGTACACCATTTGTGAACACAGCACTTCCATCATCTCGTACATCTTACAGGTGCAGAGACCTAGTGGTGCTCTGTAGACTGTAGTACCCTTTCTGACCTGCACATATGGGGGTGCTATTTCTTGCCTATATTTACAGAAAGTTTTGCAGTCATCAGTTTTCTTTTTCCCTGTATAGAAGCTGATTTTATTTATGCCAAGAACAATAAGCAGATTTGTACAGTTGGTGTCCCCCCTGCCGGCACATCCTTCTCTTCACCTTAGCGGGAGATTTGTGGCTTTGCAGAGCCGCTGAGACCTGACCTTATGCTGAACTAATCTTATTTATTAACTGATGGATTGAGGAGCAGTGAGAATATAGCTGGGGGTTAATAGAAAGCCCAATTTGCGTCTGGATGAAGCATTCTGTGTCTTGGAGGACAGCGGGGGCAGCCGCAGGACGCCGGGCACAAAATGCGCAATATTATTCCTGTGCTAGCATATTGTGTTTGTGCACGGCCTCAGGGGGCTCCAGCTGAAAACACAAGAATAAGATGCCGTCCTCAGCTCTCCCCGGCTCTATAAATTTACTTCTCCGCTATTAATGACTATTTTTAGAGTGTCGGCCGAGCTGGCGCGTTTCGAATCCCAAGCAGCGTATGCGGCCAACTATATGATTTCCAATAAAACCATGTCAGAATTGTTTTTTTACTGGTACTGACATATTCTGAAGTCACAGCCACTGCACCAGAAGAGCTGACACTCTATTGCCCCCCCACAGTCACACACTTTTATACATTTATATAGCTCTGACATATACTGCAGTGCTGTACAGAGAACACTGAGCCAGTCCCATCAGTCTCTGTCATGTGATACAGTAGGTCTTCCTAAACATGTTTTACAATAATTGCAATTCAGTAATCTCGGACTCTATTCTTCCATAAATTTGTCAGGGTATCTATGCTGCCTGGTCCTCCCTTTTTAGCTGTTTACCTGTTGTGTCAGTCATTAGGTTACAATTTCATGTGTGGGCATTTCCTGCAAATGCAGACTGTTTAGGAATGTCTAAGTGCTGATACAATATGTGAGAGGCTGTTCTGTGAACTGAGAAATAACTTCACTCAATGGAATCACAAGGCAGCTCAGTTAGTGACACTAATTAGGTGCCAGTGTTGTACCTCCTGTACTAACCATGTGCCTGCACAGACCAAACACAAAGAAGATGAGATTTGTGATTTTTTTTGTGTTATCAGTGGTGGCAGAGGAGTACTAATAATAAAGTTAGTGATGGTAAATTTGAGGCAACAATTGTCTCCAGTTTGGCCTTTTTTATAATAAAAAATTTCTGTTGGGTTTATGCCGAAATTTAATAATTCAGCTAATTTGCTCGATTTGCATTGAAGCCTATGGCCACCAAATTTCAAGTTGCCTTCATAGCTCTTCAAAATAGTATTGTCCCTAACAACCAATGTAATTATGGGAACATGACCCAAGTGAAATTGTTTTTAAAAGCCTGTGTTTGCTTATAAATTTTATTTACAGTTCAGCAGGATGTTAAAAATATGTCAGTAAACCCAGCCCCGGGGGTGGGGATTGGTGGGATTTTACATCACGTGTCACTGAGATGGATGAAGGATTTTCTTCTGGAGACATAAATTAGTATTTTTTTTAAATTATTTGCTTTGAACTTTTACTGAGAATTGCAAAGGAATACTATCGTGCTGTATACACTACCCTGGGTGAGGGGGTGGCTATCTGGGGGGCCCTTACCAACCCTTCTGGGACCCCACTACAGACCATTTTGGCCACAAACCATCAAGCTGCCCACACCCCAAAGATCTTTCCAAATACCCATTTACCCTCCCCCAAAAAATCTCCCCACCACCCACCTTACCACCTGGTTGCACACTTCATCCTCCATAGGTTTTTTTTCTTGTATACCTCACCTGCTGCTGACATTGATTCCTATTTGTCCACCCTCATCTGATGGACCAGAACATTCCCACTGTACAGGACACCAGGGCTTGGATGACATATTCATCCCTTCTTTAGGTCATGGTCCCTCTAAAAAGAGGTTTTGTACTGCAAAAGAGTCGAGGAATGTGATTTGGCCACCTGCGGTGACCTTTTTTATTAAGGTATGGGTCTGGGTGGGCAGTCCAGCCCAGGATTTCCAACTTACCTGACAGGTATGTCTGGGGCTGTCAGGAATAGGTGGGGCAGTATAAGTCCCAGTCTGAATGCAGACAGCAAAGCTAAAGAGAGCAGGACTGGGCAGCTCCATGCTGTACTTGGGACTCAAGACTTTTGGAAAATGCAACACTTGATACTTGTAAGTACCAAGTCCAACCTTGGGGTAGCCGCTTGGGCAACAGGACTTTATTTTGTTGAAGTAAGCCTATCTTTGTTCTGCTGGAATAAGCTGTATTTGTGTTATGATTGTGCTGAAATGAAACTGTTGAGTTGAGTTTGTCCCTCACAAATGGACTTTAAAGACCCCACAGTGTCCTGCGATGTGTTGATTCCCCTAACTTCACACCATCCATATACCTCCCCCAAACCTGACATCCATTTCTTCCCTACCCACTTATTTATCTCTCCCTTCCATCCATATCTTCACCATCCCGATCTATCTTGTCATCCATTATTCAATGGCCAGACATAAAGTTCCCCAGATGACCCATCTAATATCTCCAACCTTGCCTTTTCTGGAATGGGCACACTAGTCTAAATTTGAAATTAAATCCCCTTAGGTAGAACTATTATATCTGTCAGCTGGGCCTGGGTCCCATTGAAATGTTTTTTTTCTGGGGGGCACTCTGAATTCTATGTTTCCTGTATGTTCATTCACCTCTTTTAGCTGTATTACTGCAGCATATGAAGATTTGTTTTTGCTATCTACAAAGCCACAGCAATACAGCTAAAAGCAGTGCAGGAAAACGTTATCAGTATCTGTTGCTGTGTATTCAATCTTTGTGATGGTGTTTCAGTTACATGAACAGACCTGAAGTTATATCAGCATGTGATGTGTTGAATATAATCATCACACAACGCTTTGGAAGCCACATCAGATTGTTGTGGCTTTTTTTGTGGTAGTTTGATGTTTCAGTGACCAGGTCTGCATTCAATACAAATCTTTATGGTTGCCCCCAGGATATGAAGATCAAATGGATATGATTTGATGTTTTGGGTCATTGATGTGACAACCAATAATTGGTTCTTTTATTTTTTTTACTTTTCAGTTAATTCATATTATTATATAAGCAAAAGTTTGCTATTTGAAGAATCCCAGTTTTAAAATCAAAGACAAATCCCGACTGCTTTTCCACAATTACACAATGATTACACAATTTGTACGTTATTATGTTGTGCTCAACTAAGTTTTGTCTTGTTTGTTTCTTTTCTACGAGAATAAAGCTTTGCTACATAATATCTATTCCTTTAAGTGTTTTTGTATCTGACGTCTCTTAGAACATCTCCATTCCCAGGAATCCAATTTAAATGAAAATGATGTTTCTAGGAGTTCAGGGAAGCTGATTTGTATGGAATATTCACACTCCCACCCCCTTCAAGTGTTTTGTTGTAATAATATTCTTATCATTGGATTATCTGTGCAATTATTGCTTTATATGTATGTTGTGTGCTCGGGAATTCACTCTCCTTAAAGAAGTCAAATTCCCTAGAAAGTAAAGTAACACAAAATCATTAATCAAGGAGAAATGCTACAAGGATTTAAATTACTTGGGGGAGGGGGTATTTATTTACCCACAATTTGCACATTCTTCACATCGGCCTAATTTGAAAAAATGTGAGATTTGTAAATAAAGGGAGATTTGTGCATTTTCCAATTGAATCCAATGTCAATTCGGTGGCATGGGTGTGAGGAATGATAGTCATGTCCTGTGTTATTTTACAGGAATGGCTGGTTTGAATTATTTTGTATAGTATCAAAGTTTTACATGTGGTAGCCATCAATCAAGCTAAAAATTAACTAGCTAGACAGAGATGAAAATATTTTAAAAGCATTAAAAGTTCTGAATGCCATCTTCATGCTGTAATATTCCTGATTTTGGCATGAATATGAGAAAACTTTACATTATGTATAACTAGTATTAAATATATATTATGCTCTTTGATTCAGAACATTGATGTGAAAGTTTCATTTTGCTATGTAGAATGACAGAACATACCCCAATCACCCTGTTTGATGGTGATTTCAACTCAATACATACCACTTCTGGGCTCCAGTAATAATCTCTTCTAGAATCTTGGAGAACTTTAATAATTCACACCCAATGTGTATTCAAGAACAATAACTTTTTCAGACTTTAATGGTATTTCTTCAAGATATGAAGTATAAAAATCCATATTTTACACAGGGCTATGACACTGCATACGTTTTCCTCAGGGTGTCATTGAGCCTGAAAGACTGGGGACATCTTGTGCCAAAAATGAGGTACTGCAGAAGACAGCCTGTGAACATTTAAAAATAAAATATATCTTAGTTAGGCTTTGAGATACTGTTTCTCAGAAATAGCAATGTTTTATTCACAATAAGAGACACAGACATTTTGACCCAAAATAATTAATGTGATTTGCTAATGCTGACATGACAGCTGATTCATGTGAAGTGAGACTTTTAATCAACAGCCCATTTTAAAAAGATTAGCACTCCCTGTGAAACTTTTCACATCAAAAGTCAGGCTGGTAAAACAAAATGTTATTCTCTACAGTGCAAATGTCAGGGTTGTTGGGTTGGATCAGCCCCCCATTTCCTTCAGCAGGAGGTTCAGCTCTGCAAATGATTTAATGGCATAAAAAAGTTTGTATTTTGTCAGCATGTGGAAAGAGTTAGCATTGCAGCCAGCGAATCAGATATCGCAGCAGAGAGATAAATGTCCAGTCTGTATTTGATAGGGCTTCTTATCTGCATCAGATTTTGTTCCTCTTATTTCCCCGATCTGATTTATGACATTACACCCAAGAGTCGGAGTATTTCACTAACGCGCAGGCTGTGCGGACACGATGTTATTTATGGCGGAGCTTGTTCGACATGGCGCGCTATGAATAGAATTAAAAAGGCGATACATCAAGATACAAGCCAAATCTATCAAACGCAGCACGCGTACGTTGTCGCTGGATCGCCATTAGCTGGCTTCATTTTGCATTTTTGTTCCATAAGAAGATATATGGAGAATAATATTAAAAACAACACAACTTACATTTTGGGAAACTTCAAGGTTGTCGCTGACAAAATGCTTGAAAACTATACTTTCCTTTCCTGGTGCATCTTTATAGCAGCAAATATTGGGTAGGAGCTCTGTCTCCATTAGGCACATACGACCAGATAATATTAGTTTGTGAATTCCCATCTGATCCCCATTCTTCCATATTATTACACCAACTTGGAAGGAAGTTGTTGTTTGCACTAATGAAGATACATCAAGAAAGAAAAGTAAGGTGAGTACACAACTTTTTCTTTTACTTGGGCACCATGGCAGCTTACAGCTGAATAGAAACACAAAGGATAGACTACAATATCATAATATTAAGTAAGGTTCATACAAGTTTGTTGCAGAATAGCCCTGTGGTAATACAAGCTGGGTCCACCAACCCAAAAGTTTTTGTAGAAGCCAGTGGAGCTGCTTTTTGGTCTCAAGCAACACTTTGCAGAAGGTTTCACTAGCAGTTGCTGTCCTGTGTGTGGAATGAGTCGCGACTTCCTTCAGAAATGACAGATGAAGAAGACCTAAGGCTTTCTGTATGGCATTGGTAAGACAAGAAGTGATTCTTCATAATGAAGTCTGACGAACCTTCATAGATCCAAGAAGTATCCGCAACAGATTGTCTGTCTTCCTCACTTTACTGAACCTATTGTATAAGAAAAAATAGTATTACGGGTTGCCACCTCCCTATTGAATAAATATTTCAATTAACTTTGCTGATCACCTTGATGTAAGCTTTAGATTTTTCCCTACACCCAAGGTGTAGAGTCGCCCAATCAACCTTCAAATGAAGTCAAGGTGATCTTTTGGTTAACGTGGAAAGAGGAGGCCACCAATGGTTCCAGGGACCAGGCAAACTCCACGGTGTCCCAGGGCCATCTCGGACACTCATTTCACCAAGGTAATTTCCACTAAAAAGGATGTCTTTTGTTCCATAGTGGGACCTTACAGTATCTTTAGAGGTTTTCCTGGAGCTATCTTTGGCAGTGCAGTGCAATGTTAATGCCAGATACTGCACTAATCTGTAGGTGCAAAAGGTGGTTCCAGAAAAAACCTCAAGAAGTACTGTGAGCTTAATTTAAGGGGCGAAAAGCTTCCTGGGAATGTGTAGCCTGGTGCTGGCCTTGAGAAACTGAATTAACAGAGGTTTTGTGGCCCAGCATTTGCCTAAAGGGTCTTGCACGTTAGGCTCTTCTAACCCCTCACTATCCTCAACAAATATTACCAGACAGGAATAATTCTGTTTTAAACAGTACCGTTGCCCTGGCTGCACTGACATTTTAATTTTTACAAAGAGTGAGAGATTGAAATGAAAAGGTGATTTTAATAACATTAATTTACATGGTGACTTTTATTGTCTTAAGTTTTTTTTATAGTTTGAAAGTGATTTTCTGGCATATCTGAGATTTATTTTGGGGCCCAGAAAAACACCATTCCAATAACAGGACTCTATGATTTGCTGATTGCCTTTCGGAGTATTAAATGATCTTTAAAGTTCATTTTGCTGTCCAATCAGCATCACAGTGGAGTGTAGATCGGCAAAGCCATCGCTCTAATGGTGCTCCCCGCCACCCTGTATTTTACTTTCCTCCTCCTAGAGTTAAGTTTTGACCTCTTTCCGCAGTCGGCTTTATTTAGTAAACGCTTTTTTTTACAGAGATGACAAATCCTGGACAGATTTACAGGCACAGCATTATAATTACATTTCTTGGCAAGAAAATCTAAATTCCGAGTGCTGGAAATAAGATTCCACATATTGGCGGAGGGCAGGGGCCGCGGGCGGCGATAAACAACCTCTGCAGAGAAAATTGATGGAGGAAAACTTTATTTACTCTCCTAGACAGAAGAGAGAACTTGTCAACCATTGGGTACTTAGCGAAGGTTAAAGGTGAACTCCAATTTCAGACATCATAAAAGTGACGAAAATGACTCTGAAAGTTCCATTCACAAAGCTAAGATGCCGGGATGAGGATCGATCTGTTTAAAGAAGAGTTACTTTCCATGGAGTCAAATGAATTATGAAAATGGCAGTCACATGACTTAGTGGGAGGTAAACTTTGTGAATTTCAACACTACACAGTGGTTTTGTTTTACTGTTCCTTCTCATAATGGAAACCTATAGGTCAGCTTATCCACTGAAAGTGAAGCTCTCTATATGAGCCAGGGGCGGCAAACACTTCAACTCCCACCCATTGATCATTGCCATTGGACAGTAAACACCTTTCTAAATCAATGTTTAATTTGAAAAAAAGTGTCTAACCCCATAAATATGAATGCTAATATTGCAGCTTTCCAGCACTTTGATGGGGTTGCTTCCAGGGGTTGGGCCACACCATATAACATGGTTGGGGGGGGGTAGCTTACAATAATCAGCTGTTGTTTTACGTCAATACCCACGAATAAAGAATTGTTGCTGGAACTACTTTAAAAGTGTCATCTGAGTTTGCACTTTTATCTGTTTGTCTCTTACCAAGTCATTTGAAGACTGCCCTGACAGGTGACAACACTGCTTTGTTTTTTGCAGTTTTGTCACCTTGTCACAAAAAGCGGAAAATTAGCAGATCTGCTGACAGGATCAACAGGTAATAAAATATTTTTAAACTGTGGTGTTGATGCTGCTAACAGACCGCATCATATATTGTATATCATTATTGATTTTGCTCAGTGTTTTGCTTTAGGATTAGAAGATGAATACGGGAATGGAGAACAAATCATTATAAAGCAAAATTATTCTTGGATTTTACAATAGTTTCTGTATTTTTATTATTTTGTGTATAAACAATTGAACAATTTCTTGTATTTCTGTCCATAATTTGTAATAACCACAGATATGATATAAAGAGGCTGTACAAGTGATTGGTTCCATGAGGACAGATTGCATGATGTTGATTGGCTGATAAAGTGCATTATGTCACTTGACTTTTTTTGGCTCATACGCAGCTCAATGTCCATCAGGACCGGAAGATAAAAGTCCATTATGAAGAGGAACGGAGGGATCCTCTGGTGACAACTCAGGAACCAGTGGGACAGGAAGTGCCTGTTCCTGGCAGGATCTTGAGAGCTGAACTGCAGATTTACAAAAGTTTTTATTACCACTTTTCTCTCCCCCTAAAAGCTTATTTTCTATATTTTAAATCTTCGTCTTCTTCTCCTCTACATTGCCATCTATGCTGGTCTCATAGAAGTCCGGTATTGGCTTCTTGATATCGTCGGCGGTGTCGTCCTCTTCTTTTAGGTCATTGGGATCCACCGGAACATAGAAGTATCCCATGATGGAGAAGATAATGGCAACAGCTACCAGGAGGGCGCCAAACAGGATAAACTCCGCCCACTGCAAGGTAAGAGAAAATGCGTCATTCAATTTATATAAATTTATACATATATAATATATTGGTGAATGTAAAGCCAAAGCGTTTTGTACTGGCATATGGAACAATTGGGTTCAGGTAGAAATTTTCCATGCCAGGTATTCGCCCAAATTCACAGCTGCTAAAACGATCTATTAAGACAAATGGAATGACTTAATTAGCCCAATGGCACAAGTGATAATAATGACATTCAGGTTAATCTGAACTACAGGACGTGATGTGTTTGTAAAAATGCAGCTAAGTGGCAAATGGGTATGTTGCATGCACATGTGATAGGAGTAGAGGGCTGTATGGTGTTAAGCCTGATTCGTCCAATAAACGGGATCTGTGCTCCAACCACTCAACTTGTGGCTGTCCAACGGAAGATTATCTGTACTCATAAATTTCATTTCATTAGCAAAGCATCACCATTTCCTGTTCTTTAATGCCTAACTCAATGGAAAAAAAATCATTCATCTTGCAGTGGAAGAGGGGGATTGCTCATTTTGTTTCAGGGATGAAAAATGAGGTGATATACTTTCCTTATAACCTGCTCCTGTGAGCCCCTCCCCCTTTAATGTCTCCCCAAGCCCTCCTTTTCCTACTTGACCTGTTACAGCTCTCCAACATCATCTCGTTTAATGCAGGACCAGCAGTCCTGCATGTTAGAGGTAGATGCTGAGGGCCCACCCATTATCCAGAGTATCAGATGGTACGTAGCGCCAGCTGCTGGTGGAGTGAGGAATAGGATAAGCATGGCATGTCATTTATCATCCCCTTGACAAAATGAGCCCTTCACATTGCAGTGGTTATCATGGAGTTTAGCTTTCAATTTACAGTGTTTAAAAAAGAAAAAAACTACTCCATGAAAGAAGGCTTTATTACCCATTGGTCCTGGGTTTTAACATGTAATGGAATCTTCCAATTCATCACATGTCAGGGGTTGGTCTGGTTACCCTCTGCACCACATTCACCAGCCTGCCCATCACTACAGGACACAGTGATATATAAACTGATGGATGGAACCACAGGGGGTTGTGGAGGTGAGTAGGGAGGGTAGGTAGCCATTGAGGGTGTGGGGGGCAAGGCAGGGAAATGTCTTAAGGATTTCTCTTTGTGCATGAGAATATTCCACAGCTGTGGGGCCTAACCTGTTCAAAGGATCCAGCCTGGGCCACAATAAGTACAATCACATTGCCGAAAGCTACAGTCAGCAACCATCCAGCCTGCAGGACGGACTTCATACTGGAGGGAGCCTGGGGGCAGGGGAGATACAGAGGGTCAGCAAAGAGAACCAATCACAAATGTATACAACTTCAATTCCAAAAACATTCTCCCTCTTTATCTGAAATCATCTGCTACATTTCTTTATATAAATATATGATGATTGTGGAGACATTAGAGCACGGGCACCATGGACTGCTCCATTAAAGGGGAAGCTCCAAATTACCCAACAACATGTAACCCCTCTCCCCCCCCCCCTGTAACCCATCACCCCATGTATCCCTTCACCAACATGTACCCTTAACCCAATGTATCCCTTCACCAACAGGTATCCCTTCACCCCATGTAACCTTTAACTAACATGTAACCCTTCATCCCATGTATCCCTTTCACCAACATGTATCCCTTCACCCCATGTAACCT
>NC_092864.1:26327412-26349701 GCF_032062135.1 Pyxicephalus adspersus
CATGTAACCCTTCACCAGCATGTATCGCTTCACCCCCTGTACCCTTCACCAACATGTATCCCTTCACCCCATGTATCCCTTCACCAACATGTAACCCTTCACCCCGTGTATCCCTTCACCAACATGTAACCCTTCACCCCCTGTATCCCTTCACCAACATGTATCCCTTCACCAGCATGTATCGCTTCACCCCCTGTACCCTTCACCAACATGTAACCTTTCACCCCATGTAACCCTTCACATCACTAAACTCTATTACTCCCATCTTCCTGTAGTCTGCTGACAATGCTGCCTGTGCTACACTGAAATCCTCAGCACTTGTTATCTCATTGAGGTTTTTTACCTGGGAGTAGGAGAAGTCTAAACCGGTGACTGAGAACATAACCTCGCCGGCACTCAGCAGGAAGTATTGTGGGATCTGCCATGCCACATGCATGCTGTTAGCTTTGACGTCTTCCACCTTGTAGGCTTTAATGATTTTATTGACATCATCCGTCTGTTTGGAAAAAATTTACATGTGAGATCAAAACAGCTGACAGCTTATGATGGGTTATTAATTGTCAAAAAATAGTAAAGACCCTTCTGCAGATTTATATGGAGGAAATGTTTAGATTTTTTAATATTATTCATTCTGCTTTTGGTGGTGGAAGGGGCTAATGATATGCAATTCCTCTGATCTCTGACACAGAACACAGCACATGTCATATCTTGTCTATATAGAAAGGGTTGCTGTGTTTTGGATATTGGCAAGCGGTCAGCAAGCAGTTCCTTGGTTTATAATTGATCATTGCGGGCGATGTAACTTCCTTATCTGTTCTCTGGCACACAGGGAGAAATAACCATATTTAATATGGAGATTAACATCTCTTGCAGAGAACTATATACTAATATAGAATATGTAGTGTTTGTTCATGCATGCCACTCGCTCATGCATGCCACTCATTCACTGGCACTAAAAGCTTCTTGGGCAGACTGGTGATTGAATAGCAATCAGCATGGTTCAGGGTGTGACTACAAACCACCCCTCCCTCCTATAGTAAGTAACTCAGTGGCAGTATATCTCCCCTCCCCCCCAGGTTCTGGGTTCTCTTCTGTGCAGATACCCACCATCACAAAGCTCCAGAAGCTTCTTGTATTTGATGTCACATGACATGAAATTTTTGTGTAGCTACCCTGCAAAACTGAAGTTAGTAGCAGGGGGCAGATACACAAAGGAAAAGACACAAACATTTGGGGAGGTATCCATCTCTGTGCTACTCTGCATAGAGAACAAAACAGAGGGGCAAGGGCTACCAGGGGAGCACCAGACCTGGGGCCTTCGCATTACAAGGGCTGCTGCCTTAGGTACAACTACTAGGGTGCCTTTACTAACACTGATTATAGCAGAATGTCAGCATTGGACATTTTGGCATATTGCTCAATTCCAACCAGATTTGTAAGTCCTAGCATATCTCCCCAGCTGTACTAAAGAATAAATACACTCTGTGGCCAAATGTTGGTGAACAGCTAATACCTTCCATATGGCTATGGCATAAAGTATATGGACTACAAAGCCAGCTCCATAAAGACATGGGGTCACCAGTTTGGTGTGGAGGAACTGAACTGTCCTGCACAGAGCCCTGACCCCCAACCCTACTGAACACCTTAGAGATGAATTTGAATGGTGATCCAGATCTTCTCCCCCAACATCAGCACCTGACCCTACCTATGGGGGCAAATTTCCACCATCAGTACCTGACCTCACAAAAGGGGGCACATTCCACCAGATCTTGGAGATCAAAATCTTGGGGAAAAACTTCCTAGAAGAGTAAAGGATGTTATGGGGGGGGGACTCCAAGTTAATGGCCACTATCTTAGTACTGGATGTCCTACAAGCTCATGTAGATGTGATGGTCAGGTGACCACAAACAGTAGCCATATAGTGTACACTGTATAATGGGCTGTTGGGTTGCTTGCCAGATAAGAAAATATTACTTACACTCTTCAGTACGACTGTGTACGCTCCTCCAAAGTCCAGTAAACCAATGTCAATGGTGTATTCATCTGTGTTGTAAGTCACCTTAAGATTTGTACTGGTGAGAAAATGAGCATCCGTAAGGGAATGAATACAGCAATTGAAGGAACATAGAAAGGAAACAAATCCATCTGCCCATCCATTCATCATCTATATTATCTTTCTCTCCTCTCTCTAGATTGGCCTGATTTAATAAAGCTTTCCGAGGCTGGAGAAGAAACACTTTCATCAATAAAGCTGGATGATCCTGCAAATCTAGAATGGATTTCATCCAGGATTCAAAACATTTACTAGCAAATAGCAAATTACTTTGAAGAAATCTATTCCAGGCTTGCTGGATCACTCAGCTTCACTGATAAAAGTGTATCATCTCCAGCCCTGAAGAGTTTTAATAAATCAGGTCCAATGAGTCAAATCTTGAAAATCTGTAATCATTTTACTCACTTCCCTCTCTTCTGTGTGAGATATTCTGATATGTTTTGTGTTACAATGTTTATTGTTTGATCACCAATCGTAATATTGGAGGCTTGTGGGAGCAAATTCAGGAATCTGCAAAAAAAAAAATGTGATTTACACAAACAATTGTGGCATTTTTTTTGTGGTCATGCACATCATATACATTCTTTTTGTCCTATAACAAATATATTCATTATTTTTTTTTACGTTTGCTCAAAACAATAATCTGTCAAAATAAAGGATCAGCTATACTGAAGATGTTTGTGTATCATTAACAAATGTCATGTTTTCATCTTCAGTATTGCTGATCTATAGCCATATACAATTGCTTTTGCGTTGTCACCCAGACACAGGGGCTTCTAATGGGGTTCTCAACAGACATCATGTAAGCTCCTTATAATGTAGTAAAGATGTAGACAGTGTAAAGTAAATAAAGTTTGTTCAAATACCAATGATGCAATTGAATCAGACTTTGCATAATGTGTGATCGATAACTGAATAGAATGTAACTTAACCCATTTACTAAGCTCAGCAAATGTTTACTACTTCTCTACTACCTTAACTTCATTACTCTACCCAGAGTTTGCACATCAAAACATTTCCTTTATATACATCATTGGCACATAATATTAGGACGTACCTGACTGCTGCTAATCCATTGGCTGGCTTTACATTGGGATCTATTATCTACAGAACAAGATGGAATTAATTAATAATATTAAACAGGATTAATATAGCGCCAACATATTATGCAGCGCAGTGCATTAAATAGGAGTTGCAAATGACAGACAGATACAGACAGTGACACAGGAGGAGGAAAGGACCCTGCCCCAAGAGCTTACAATCTAAGAGTGTTACAATGTAATTATTCAACATCAATATATATCACAGTTGTGAATATTGGGGAACCAACTATAAGTCATAAGTAGTACCCATAAATAATAACATTACACTGACAGATCAATACAAAACCTTTATAAGAAGAAATATACTGGAAGAATTTAACTAAATTCTCCCCTCACCCATCACAGACCACCCATTCGTCATAACTTACTGTTCTACAATATGTTTCATCATTCGTTACATCCATCAGTAAAGAATACGTTTTTTTCTCATTAATGTCGTATGTGCACTGCTTGTTTGCTCCAGGAATCGCCACGGTCACTTTTGTAGTGTCGGTGAAATTTAACTTTGTGTAACTTGGATCCTGCAGAGGTAAAACACAGATATCATTAGGTTTGACTGCTAAGTACTCTGCCTGGCCAAAAGTAAAAATATTTTGTTGGACCCCCTTTAGCTTTCACCACAGCACACATTCACCATGGTATGGTTTCAATAAGCCTATGTACTGTCATTACATTTTTATTCCCCAGGGTTCATTGATGGTGGGAGAGTCAGAGCTGTGTAAAGTCTTCTCCAACTCATCACAAAGATTCTCAATCGGTTTTAGATCTGGACTCTGCGGTGGCCAATCCATGTGACAAAAATATGTCTCATGCCCCCTGATCCATTCTTTCATACCTTGAGTCTTGGCATTGTCATCTTAGAATATAGCTGTGCCATCAAGGAAGAAAACGCCATGAATGGAAAAACCTGGACATTCCGTATATTCAGGAGTCAGCTGACCTCATTTGTTGAGAACATAACATTGCTGAACCCAGACCTGGCCAACTGAACCAACCCCAGATCATAACACTGACCCCCACAGGCACCCCACATTATAACAATGATGACCCCATAATTCTATCTATGTAGGGGAATCCGGACCTCCTTCATCCTGCTGGTGACCCCTCTAGTGATAGTGACCCCACAATGCTCTCTATATAGGGGAATCAGGACCTCCTTCCTCCTGCTGGTGACCTGTCTAGTGGTGGTGACCCCACAATTCTATCTATATAGGATCCAGGACCTACTTCCTCCTGCTGACAACACATTTAATATTGCATAGGTAATAGCTGAAGGCAGGTAAGACACATGGGACTTTGGCTTACATTAATTTTAATCTCCACAACAGTGGCAACAGCGAACGCCAGAGCTGCCAGGAGCATGCCGATGGTCATCTTAGCAATGGGCCTGCGGAAAGAAGGAATCATTACAGGTAAATGAGCAGCTTATAGAAACACAGTACTGGTCACTGCAATGGCCATAGATTGCAGAATCAGCTTTATTACTCACTTCAAATTGATCTTGCACAGCCTGACCAGAGGGTAGATCCCCAGATCAAACACAGGGACAAGGATGAGAATCAGAAGTGGGTTCAGGACCTGAGGAGGTAAGATAACCTTTAATGTCACATTGCTATAGTGAAAATGAAAGGATGTAAATCTGATTAAAAATGGTAATAAATGCCAATGAGCATTAAGGAAGTCCATTATTATTGAATGGGCCAACAACACAACACACCTAAAGCTAAACAAATCTCGATTGTTTTGGATGCCAAATGACAGCAGCACTTATCCTACATTACAGCAACACGGTATGAAGTCAACTGGGAGAGATTAAGTAGATTTAGAGTGGACAGATTTGTAAAAACCCTTTGTAAATGCTGTGAGGTCAGATTGAGCTTCTTATAAAAAAAACTGTTAGTGAGAATTTGCAGAGGGATGTTCCATACCAAATATAAATACCTGGTTCTAATGCTAGACATTCAATATACAACACTCCACAATGCTTGTAATAGATTAGAGATAAATATAAAGATACAGAACTCAGTCCAGGTCCTCTGCATGAGTATGCAAATAAAGTGCATTTGTTTGGCAGAGACAAACAAAACACATATCATTTATTAGTTATTTTATCCTATTTAGTTACTGTATTCTTTTATGTTTTATTATATAAACAGACTTAGTGAGTCCATAATTTAAGAAGCAAGATTCGCCTCTTCTCCTGAGAATTTTAGAGGGAGTTTTAGAGATTAGAGATGCTCAATACTCATATCTTGATTGAGGGACTGTGGAAGATTGAGACCTGTTTTTTATTAGGTTTTTGGGAACAATGATCAGGAAATGCCATTCATTATTCAATCAACATGTAAAGGAGGCAGGAGGTCTAGGATCCCAAAGCTTTGCACCTTCCAATCAATATGTTTAGGAAAATATTAATTAGGTGCAGGATCCAGCATATATCTGTAACAGAAATATACAAATATGGTGCCAATTCCATACCTGAATCTGATCTGGCTGAATAACAAATGCAGTCTGTAAATAAAATAGAAAAAAATACATTAGCATTCACAGGGGATACAAATGTTTCAATATTTTATTATCTTTTCTAAGCTGTAGGCAGAGATCTCCAAAAACAAACAGTACAATAAATTCCCAAACAAAGGTGGAAATGACTCTGGCGGTTTAGCAATGAATGTAAACACTACTTTCACAATCCCGATATGGGTACAGCTGACTGAAATGTGGAAATAAATCTTCACTTACGAAATCCGCATTCATTCTTGTAGCCTGAAGAGTCCATCGTGACCCCTGAAAGGTAACAGATATTGTTTGTTGTATGAATGCGTGGACTCCTGCCAGGATGTTAGATGTGAAATGGTCAATAAATCAATGGGAAAATCTAATCTGTGAACTGAAATGATGAGTTCGAGGACCCTAATTGTCCTCTGCTTTAACTGATGTACCAATGTAGTGCATAAGGAGATATTGTTTCTATGCTATCGGTGTGGACCCTCATCCAGAACAAGCAGGCTAGCCAAATAACAAGTAGTCTGCTGCTAACTCATTGTCCAATCACAGGTTGGGGGTGGAGAAATGACCAAGCTGTCCTGCAGAAGAGAAGGGTCAGGCCAACAGGTTGGCTGTGCTACATGGTAGAGTTTCCTTATATTTTATTTATGTAGTTGGCTAGTTTATTTATTTGAAAGGACAAATAAGATAATTGCAAATATATTTTTATATAATAATATATTTTTTGAATTTGACTCCTGTTTCCGATGGTAATTAATTTTACTGCAACTTTACTGCCAATGTTTAACTTGCTGTCCAAATATTTTACATTGCAAGTCAGCCTTTCATCTGCCCGAAATAGTTGAAAATGGAGATGATTCTGCTGACATAAACCTCTGTACAGTTATGCGGACTGGGAAATAAACCCCTTGGGGTAACTAAATGGTGCAGATTACCAATAAAATGACCTGATTATTTATGAGCATGGATTGGTTTGGTTACCCCTAGTCATGGGGCAATATCTCAATGTATTATTTAATCTAAAACTGACCTGCTATTGAAAACTTTGTGATTTGTAGGATACCCCCCACTCCAAAATTACCTGCTGGTCGAACAGAGCCCAGAACATCGGGAGGGGGATGTACAGGAACAGGACTTTGGTCACCATTTTCACTTCCGTGATCAGTTTTTTCTGAAGTTGTACAAAATAAGTGGCAGAAAAATTAAAATGAGAAAAACATGAATTACAAATTGAACAGTGATTTCAGAAGTTGTGTATCTTTGTAACAGGTTTATATAGAATTGGTGATTAATAATCTGGTGATGAGATTCTTGAACACCCATTGGCAGCACCTGGTACCTTTTGCCTATTAGAAGATTACACAGCTGAAAAGAGAAGGCTGGGCACCTTGGTTGGGTTTTTAACACTGCACTATGGACTTTGTACAACGCTGTGTAATATGTTGGCGCTATATAAATAATATTCACTATGTAGAAGGGCCAGACATCATCTGTCATTATATGGTGTCCAGTATCCGGGGGGGACCTAGTTCAGCTGTCCAACTTTAAAAAGGTGACCATGACTCAAAATTCCAAGGGTTACACCCTCCTTGTATTGAAGGACCTGAATGTGCACCTTGCTGGTTGATTGAAAACAACCCCAGTGTGTTTCTTGGATATGCATCCCCTTCATCAGGGTTGAATACCAATTAGTAGTATGAAGAATGAAAAAATCAAGTCGGATCAAATCTAGTCAGATCAGTCAAGAAATCTGTGTAACTTAGAACCTAAAAATTTGGATTTTCTTTTCAAATTATGTTTAAAAAATTACTAGAAATGGTTTCCTTAGCCAATTTTAGGAACTTTTGACAGCATGGGGGGAGTTTGAATCCATATTTCTGTTCACCTCTGACTGTTGCATAATTTTTAAAGAACAATGGGAAAATCCTGTGAATAATTGGAACTAAATGCTGTGATTGCACTTAGCCAGGAGTCACACTGTTCCATGGAACTGAATAAAGGCAAATGGAACCTGGGATACTTGTGCACCTTCGTTTCTAGTTTTTGGCTGCAGTCCTTTGGTATAGATGGAGACAGGTGTGCAGATTGACCCTTTAACCTCCAATTGGAACTCTCTGCCTACCACTGCACACAAGGCTTAATACATTGACTATTGAATATTGGGCTACCCTTCCTCCTTCCTGTTCCCCTTTTTTCACATTAAAAGATGGGATTACTTGCTTGGTGTCAGCCTTGTCTTAAATCTGTATCCTTTATTGCTGTCTGTTTCTGTAATAATAATGGAGTATGGCCTGCAGCCCCAGGAACGTGACTTTGTTGGGGACACTCGTTGTGCTCACATCTGCCATGATCTATTAAATGCCATGAAGCAGAGAAGAGAGGCTGAGATAACCTATCAGCAAAACGTAAGGATGAATGTTCACACTTACCGAGTAATTCTCAGAGGCCCAGTCCAGCCAGTGCGCCCGCTTGGGGAATTGCTTGGAGCGATGTCTCCAGCGGTTCTTGAGGGCAAACTAAGAACAAAAAAAACACAAACATTGAGAAGATTTGGATTCCTCCATGCCAGGGATAGAAAAATAAAACGCAAAAACAGTCCAAATTATGGGGAGCAATCCAAGACCCAGGGGTATTTTGTTCAGTGTCATTAAAGAGATACAGTTATGTGACATTTTTACAACAATTCCCATCATTTTTTATCTAGCAGTCTAAAGACTGTCCTCCTGATTGGCATATAACTAGGGAGTCTGTGGGTGAGACCTTTGTGATGATTTTTATATTTTGTACAAAGTAAATATCACTTTGGGTGGAATGACCCCGTTGTCACACTTACTCCGATGCACTTGAAGACTTTGCCCAAGGTGTTTCCTTGCGGCGGGTTCTTCTTGTACATCCCACTACCTCCGACAAACACAACTGGAGGAGAAAAAAGAAAGTACATTGTCAGACATCCTGTACAAAGTGCTCAATGTGTCCTTACATGACCTGATGTTCCTTCGTCTGCATTCCTGTCTACATGAAGGGAATCATTCACAAATAGCCTGGCACATACACAGTGCTTTCATCAGATATGAGGGGGTCAGCTCTGCACACCAGGGACACAGGGGCCCCAGGGCCAAACTCAGAATAAAAAAAAAACTCTCTGTGATTTATTCATGAAGCAAACTGACTGATTTGGTGGAAAGAGAGAAACAGAGAAATGTCTCTACAAGCTCTGTCTGTCTCGTTTCCTGAACTCGGGGACAGAGAAAACGATGTAAAGGTGATCACACACGCGTATCAATATGATTATTCATCAGATCATTTGACATGGCTACAATGGTCAAACTGAAAAAGAATCATGAACTACAGACTAAGGTTGTATACAGTATGCACGACAGATAATCATCACCGAAGATGAACGGTCGTGCTCGTCCTTGGGTGAACATCTGATGTGTACAGGGGTCACCTGACGTCATTTATATATCAATTAAGCCATGGTGGAATTGTATTGATCATTTCTGAATGATAAATATCTTCAAACAACCAATCATAATGACGGCTGATTCAGTAATATCTTTTAATAGATTTTTACAATAGAACTGATACGTATGTGTTTCATCTTTCAATACTTTAATTGATGATGTATTGCATGTTTGTGATCGATCAATCTTGATCAATCACATGCTGATCACAAGCTGCATGGTCTGTGTCTGTCTGTCTCATTTATGATCCCAGGGACAGAGGAGACGGTGCAATGTCTGTCTGTCCGCTATGATCTGTCCATGTGATGTTGGCTTCAGTAGCACTACTGTGCAACCCCGGAGGGGGGTCAACCGCACATCCCAACATCTAGGTTTTTATTGCTGTAATTTGATAGTGTCCGACTCGCAAGGGTTAAATTATATTAATCCTACACACAGGCACACAGACAAAACACAGATGCCAATGTCTGAAGCTGTATACACACATCAGATAATCACCGCTCGAGATGAATGGCTGTGCTAATCTCTAAAATCTGCCGTGTACAGTGGTCCCTAACAGTCCTATGGAGGAGAACACAGCGGGGGGCTGCTCGCTTATCCTGTCCCCTCCTCCATAGAACAGAATAGAGATCTGTGTACAGTTCTTGTTCATTCATCGGACACTGGAAACTATCACAAATTATCATTTCCAGCGACAATCATCCATTGGACATCTGTACACAGCTTGAGAATCCTGCAGCCCATTGTGGACAACACACAACCTATTAAATTTTATTTATTGGTTACAATGTTTGATTTTATCATTTTACAGGTTCATTCTTGACATTTTGTTCTCTTTCATTGCACAATATTTGGAGCTTTCAAAATAAAAAACCTCCAATAAAACCGGTTACTTACTCAGCGCAACAAACATCAATGCAGCCGGAACGCCAAACGCCAAGGCGTAGCAATCCATCCCGAAGCACTTGACATCTCCTGTGAGACAGAAAGGTGACGTGAGAGGCTGCGGTGGCTTTAATGCAATGAGAATTATAAAGGGGATTTCAAGGTGAATCTGCAATCTTCCTATCCCTGGACCCCGAGCACACTGATCTGGGGGTTTATAATGTTTGCTGCATAGTGTTTAAGGGACGATTGTCAGTGTGAGTTAGGACTTCAGTATAAATCATTATTTGCAGGGGGTCAGATGTGCGATAAATATGCACTTAAAGGCCGCAATGCATCTTCAAGTTTTAGATCAAAGCAAAATCACAGCATGCATAACGCTTAGTACTTCTGAGCTCTATGCTTTGCATTATAGGGCAATGCATTACTGTTTCATAAAACTCTGCTGCATGCATCTTTTTGTTTGAACACACATTATAATATAATCCATGGAATAGCATTAATAATGCAATATGTCTTTTTTTAAATAGCTCATTTAAGAAAGTAAAAAGGAAGAAAATGTATGCAAAACATAAAAACATTATTTTAACATCTGAACATTTTATTGCAATGCATCAAAAATGCACTTGAGGAATTTGTGAGTGCATTTGGTAATGCCAAGCCATGAAAAGATTATAAAATAAAAAAAAAAAAATCTATAATTTGTTACCTAAAACAGGGCAAATTATAAAACACAATCAAGGCTGGTGAATGCGACATTGGCTGCACTTTAAATACATAAAAATATTGGTGAAAAATCCAACCATTGAAAAACTCAATGCAGATTCTGGGCCAATGGAAGAAGATGTAATGGGTGAATGTGCTGATAAGTATTCGACCCAGAAAAAAAAATTGGCAATGTTTTCTGAGCCAATCTTTCGCTGCTTTAAAATTTTGCCCCTATGTGTAATATCAGATGAAGAGGACCTGCCACGGGTGGGGCAGTTTAAACTGACCTCTAAGTATTGGTGTCACAAAAGTGGAGATGAGACTGCCGGCATTGATGGACATATAGAAGATGGAGAAGAATTTCCCTCTCTCTTTTACCTACATAAGCAAAAAAAGAGCAAATTATTGATTCATTGTGTGCACTATATCATCTATTGTACAGCGCCATGGAAGATGATAGCGATATATAAACTATTACTACTAAGAATAAACTATTTAACCAACCACAGATCCTAACAGGTTCAATTTACAAGGCTTTTGCTAACCTGAAGCATATTTGTGCATTCCCATACAGGTCTATATGAATGTAAAACCAGCTTGAAGCAGGCTAAGTGCAGGTCAACTGCAGGTCAAATGCACGACTGCATTCTGAATATGAATGATTTTAAACTGATATAATTGACAGACTGCTTGTGAATTGAGCCCAACATGCAGTTGATTGACTATAGCAACCCTATAAACCAAGCTGCCATGGACTTTTATCATCTTTAAATCTAATATCTTACATGTTCCTCATCGAATTGATCACCACCGAAGGCCGACACGCAGGGTTTGATACCGCCGGTTCCAAAGGCAATAGCGACCAGACCAACTATGGAGAGAGCCCTGAGAAATAGGCAGAGACGGAGGATTATGTACAACCGGTTTACTTATCTGCCCCTCATCTTCTGTATACATCAGTCAAAGAGAAACCCAGGGGTTTGTCTATGTGAGCAGATTTTTCCATATTTATCATGGGGTGTCATACTTACACGTGCACCTCTGTGCCTCCCACATCTGGAATGGCCCCCACGGATTTGATTACATGACCAACCACGTACAAAATGGAAAGCCAAAAGATGGTGCTGTAGGGAAAGAGAAATGTCAATCATTATATGCATTGAATTGTAATCACAAATATGAATTGCAACAAGAAACACCAAACATTACTTATAGGCACTGATAGACAATTCACCTGCTGGATCATGAACAGAGGGGGCGCTCTACATCTTTTCTAACTCTGGCCTCTCTTGAGGAAGAAATAGTGCCCCCTCTCCTAGGCAATAAAAGGCAGAGATGTTTACATGTTTGGTGACAACAAATTACACTACTTCATGCAATAGTGGATGGTATTTAGAAATGAGGTTCAAGTTGGGTGCTTCCATGGGCCAGAGGTGATCAAAACATATTAGTCTTGGTGAATATATATGCAGATTCACACATCTATAATACATTAAATGACCTTTGACCCATGAATGATAGGTTAAGTGGGACCATTAGAGTTTTTAAGTATGCCTGCCCCCCCCCCCCCACACACACACACTGCAAAAAGGGGTACACAGGGCGGCCAAAGTGTCAGTGTATGGAAGCTGGCAGACTCTACTTTCATTGGGTTTCCTAGTTCTTTGGCTCTTTGACCCCCCTCCCCTTTTCATTCCCATAGATACCCCTAGGAGAAAAAACTTTGGTCTCTGAATATTATTGTCCCACCACTGGTCAGTTTTACACTGCCGTATCTCTGCACAATTTAAATTCTTGTTTTAAAAGAATTTCCTGACTGGTATGTTCCGCCCATGACTGGGAAGTAGCTGATTGTACAATATTGTATTCATTGTGATAGAACGTCATGTAACTCACTTGAATTTTCCCAGCCAGGCATCAGCGATGGGGGCTCCAATGATAGGGGTGAAGTAGCACAGCCCGGAGAATGCGTGGTAGACGGTGGTGGAGAGATTCTCGCTCCAGTGCAGGTAGTTCAGGAAGTAGAGGGTCAGGACAGCTGCAAATCGAGACAATTCTTTTTAATATCTCATCATTTACTACTTCAGGTAGACTGCTAAATACAAAACTAAAACATGACTGGTTGATTTGTGCCTTGCTGCATTGTCATTGTTAAGTGTCTGAAACATATCAGACTGAGCACAACCTGCAAATCAGCCGTTGTTGTATCACTTATTATATAACAATTGATTTCCCTTATTCTTGGGGTGCGGCCATGATGGTAAAATTTAATTTCATATGTTTTGGACTTCAAAAACGTTTTTAATACTATAAACTTTTTTTTCTGTTTTTTGGTATTCTGCAGCTCCAATTGTCTTTTACAGATTTTTCGTGTCCTGTGGAAATTCTCCAAATGGAATATTTCCGCCTGGCTGCCATATAACAGAGACTGGAGCAGACACGGCATCAAATCTGGGGATAGGGGGAGGGCTGCGTTCTGTTCTTGATATGGATTTCATGTCTCAGCCCGTCCAGCGCTGAGACCCCCAGAGAGGAGAAAATCATTGTGTGACCCCATACACAGCAGACGAGGAATCTGCAATTGTACAGAGAATATTCATCACAATATAACTACTACCCCCATCAGATCTCACTACTCCTCCCTAATCAGAACACAGAATTCTGCATTTTATTAGGAGCTGTAATGTCCTCTAGGATTTTATAGCACAAATCTCTTTCTTTATGAGGAGATGACAGGTTTGCTTTAAACTGAGCTGGTGCAGCTGTCGTCTCCAGAATGGTGAACATCATACCAGATATCATTGCTATTGCTTTTTATTCAATGCATGAGCCAAATTAAGGTGAAAGTCGACCTCAAAAATTATGTTTTAGGCTTTGGGTGATGCTGGAGGGGGGTATCCCCAACACTAACTGTACAAAAGAATTCTGCATGCTTGTAGGCAGCCTGTGTGTAACTGACTGAACTCTGTCTGCCTTAAATCTGAACTCCAGGCAAACAAATGCACATTAACCATAATATCATTATATTTAGTCTATTATATATATATTATATATATATATATATATATATATATGATATTTGCTTTGATAGTAGAGTTTTATTACCAGTGTTATCTTATCTTCAAGTGGGTCTATAAGTATTAAAAAAATGTAATTATTATCTTTCCTCTTTTGATATGAATGTGACAAGTGACATTGGGTGAATGTTAAATGCTGAAAGCATGTTAAGTACTCCTGTCTCTTCCTATTGGCCATGACAGATCATGTGATCTTCTATCTTTTACCCTTTTTACATTGTTGTAATATTGCTTCTGCTCGAAGCAGTTTCTCTGGAGAAGACAAATAATTAGATTGTTGTTTTTTTCTTTTTTAATTTAGCAGAAAGAGAAGAAAAATAGGCCTGCAATGTTTTTTGATGGTCTTATTAACATTTGTTGGCGTTGCATCCGTCAGCACCGTTCACTCATCACATCTCGCATTCCGATGAAGTTTGTTTCACAAATTAATTTCTATCGATTCCTCTGACTGCAGGCAAATCATTCCAATTCCTGTTAGTGCAAAGTGCCCCGTGTGACTCTATTTGTGTTGGCGAGTCGGTGGAGTTCAATAGACGGAGATAATTGTCCGCTGAGTTTAGCGATGCTTTGCCTTACTGCATATCGCATGCATTGCATCATCGCATTATCGCAATATTTTTTGTATGGCTTCAGAACCCTGCAAGTTATTTATAGGGTTCGTCCAACCCTAGAGGACGAAGTCTGCTGTCATTGTATTGAGAGTCCCCCACCTTCCTGACTCTGGTTTTACACATTTTGGGTGTCCATGTCCTTATTACTATCATTAAACGGTATTTATATAGCGCCAACATATTACACAGCGCGTAAATGGGGCATGCAAATGACAGACTGATACAGACCGTGACACAGGAGGAGGAGAGGACCCTGCCCCGAATAGGTCCTTCCTCCTGCTGGAGACCCCTCTAGCGATGACCCCAAAATTATACCTATATAGAGAAATCAGGACCTCCTTCCTCCTGCTGGTGACCCCTCCAGTGATGGTGACCCCACAGATCTATCTATGTAGAGGAATCAGGACCTCCTTCCTCCTGCTGGTGACCCCTCTAGTGATGGTGACCCCACAGATCTATCTACGTAGAGGAATCAGGACCTCCTTCCTCCTGCTGGACACCCCTCTAGTGATGGTGACCCCACATTTCTATCCATAATAGGAATCAGGGCCTCCTTGCTCTTGCTGGTGACCCCTCAAGTGATGGTGACCCCACAATTCTATCTATTTTGCAGAATCAGGACCACCTTTCTCCTGCTGGTGACCCCACCTTGTGTTCTCCTTGTATTCTCAGTTCTCCTGTTGTATCCTGTATTGTAGGTGTGCAGAGATAACAAATCACAGAGAGCTCTGAATCTTCCACCACCCAATAAAATATTAGTTTTCTTCATACTGCCCCCAGGCTCCTACCACATACTCCTTGTTACCTATGTGCCTCAGTAAGGAACAAATATCACCCGCACTTCAAAAAGTTAAATCACCAGTTATAGGGGTGTATTTCAAAGGACCACTGTACCTGTGCTCCAAGATATTCCCCCCTACTCCAGAGTGCAGCCCACCTAGTCTTAAATCTACCCCTGTTCCTTTCCCTGTACCCACCTTTCACTAGAGGTGCACAGCCTTTCTTCCAAGAGTGCCCTCATTAGGTTCTCCCTATCCCGTGCATGGGAAGCCCTATTTATTGGTATGGACTGAACTAATGGGGGTATCGTGGTGTAGGAAATATTTGGGTCAAATCTCTCCATGGATTAAATGGTTGTCACTTAAACAGATATCAGCCACAGAGGTCAAGGCTGCAAAGCAGAAGGTACTGAGTGGAACATAGCTGAGTTCAGAATGTTGGACCATATAAACGGCCATCAAGGAAAAGACGCATTAAATGGAATCCAACCGTTATGAAATCGGTTGAATTTTCTTGATTACTAAGCATTGTACCTGTCTGCTGCAGTGTATTGATAACCATCTGCCTGCTATTTATCTGTTTATCTCATTTATTTCAGTGGAGATTGTCATCCAGCAGCTACACCCAGCCCCATTTATGGCCAATAAAAGCTTAAATGATTTCCAAGGTCAGGGCTAATTGAGGCTTTTATGACATTACCCCGAAACTTTGACCTGCTTCCATCTGTACATCCATGGTGCAAAAATTAGCAATATGATCTGGGTTGTGTTATCAGTGGCTGCACTCACCTTTCATTCCATAGAAAGAGAATCTCTCGCAAAACTCGTTGACGATGATAAACAAAATACTCAGCGGGTAGTTGGTTCCACATATTCGCTGCAGGAGAGAACACAAAATATGTGAATGGCTCCATAGAGTCCCTAGAACATTGCCAAATAAATATTTAAATATATGTCTGAAGGTGCAGGAACTGGGTCTGATCTGAGGGTGCAAGAATCTAGTCTGATCTAATGTCTGAAGGTGCAATACCTGGGTCTGATCTGAGGTCTGAAATTGCAGGAACTGGGTCTGATCTGAGGGTGCAGGAACTGGGGCAGATCTGAGGTCTGAAGGTGCAGTAACTGGGTCTGATCTGAGGTCCGAAGGTTCAGAAACTGGGTCTGATCTGAGGGTGCAGGAACTGGGTCTGATCTCAGGGTGCAGGAACTGGGTCTGATCTGATGTCTGAAGGTGCAGTAACTGGGGCTGATCTGAGGTCTGAAGGTGCAGAAACTGGGTCTGATCTGAGGTCCGAAGGTTCAGTAACTGGATCTGATTTGAGGTCTGAAGGTGCAGAAACTGGGTAAAATCTGAGGGTGCAGGAATTGGGTCTGATCTGAGGTCTGAAGGTGCAGTAACTGGGGCTGATCTGAGGTCTGAAGGTGCCGTAACTGGGGCTAATCTGAGGTCTGAAGGTGCAGAAACTGGGTCCGATCTGAGGTCTGAAGGTTCAGGAACTGGATCTGATCTGAGGGTTCAGGAATTGGGTCTGATCTAAGGTCTGAGGGTGCAGTAACTGGGGCTGATCTGAGGGTGCAGGAACTGGGTCTGATCTTCTGAAGGTGCAGTAACTGGGGCCGATCTGAGGTCTGAAGGTGCAGGAACTGGTCTGATCTTATGTCTAAAAGTGCAGGATTAGGAGTCTTTGGTCTGAAGGTGCAGACTATATGATTATAGGTCACCATTGTTCACGTTCATGTCATTTTATGTTTTCTAATTCTTGAAATTTGACACTTGGTTTTACATAGTATAACAGATGCAGTGGATTAGACCTTTCTATTGTAATAAATACAGTGGAGCACTATTCTATATGTATTTACCAGCTTTACTAATATACTTTGTATAATTCATACCAGCCATTCCCATCCCCTCCAGACGTTCCTTGGGGTACCTTGAGCTGTGGCTGATGATCTCCCATTTGATGAGGTCTGAATGGTACTGGAACAATTGGAGGAGTCACTGGAATGATTCCAATGCTCTCTTTGGTTTTCTGTAATGATGTCATTCCGACTTTAAACTAGGCATCTTCACTCTTACCACTAGTGCAAGGTGCATTTTCCTACTGACTCCCAATACATTTATATGTATAAATATTTATATTTTTTAGCTGGAATTCCCTGAAACCTGAAAATTATTTCAAAGGTTTCTCTGGGGTTAAAAGATTAAGAAATGCTGTTTGTAGTGATAAATACAGTGGAGCATGACTCTCCCTAGTACCAAATATGTTGGAGCAGGACTCTCCCTAGTACCGAATATGGTGGAGCAGGACAGTCCCTGGTACTGATTATGGTGGAGCAGGACTCTTCCTGGTACTGAACATGAATATGGTGGAGCAGGACAGTCCCTGGTACTGATTATGGTGGAGCAGGACTCTTCCTGGTACTGAACATGGTGGAGCAGGGCTCTCCCTAGTACCGAATATGGTGGAGCAGGACAGTCCCTGGTACTGAATATGGTGGAGCAGTAATGTCCCTGGTACTGATTATGGTGGAGCAGGACTCTTCTTGGTACTGAACATGGAGGAGCAGGATTCTCCATAGTACTGCTTATGGTGGAGCAGGACTCTTCCTGGTACTGAAAATGGTGGAGCAGGACCCTACATAGTAATAAAAACCATACAGGACTCTCAGGAGTAACAGGCATAGTGGAGCAGGAGTTGCTGTATTGGGTTAAGCTGTACTCAGTGTAATCACTCTGCATGTTTGTTGCCAGAATCTGTTGTGAAATAATAGCGAGGCAGAAAAACATTATATCCGATCTTACATGAACCTAGGCTGATGTCCCTCTCCGGCTCAGAACTTCGCGCATTTGGATGACAGCCCCTGTACCCCGGTGAGTTCTTGGTCAGAAAATGGTTAAGTGGCTGCAGGACAACTTACCGGCACTTTCTTGGTTGGCGATGACTCTCTGCTGAAAAACCTCTTGATCCCCGACCCTGTGGAGGACAGAATATACTGGTCACGTATGAGGCCTGACATGATGCCAGAGTCCTGGAGTTTCTGTGTCCTCTTATTCCAGCCTCTCCTTCCCTCCCATTCTCACTGGGTGCAGCTCACCTCCCAAGTCCTCTGCAATTAACTCAAACTTTTCTGACACTATAATCATGCGGGGACACCATGCAAACCTCCAAATGGAACAGCCTGCACACTGCAGGGAAACCCCTACTGGAAGGCTGCACCTAAAAGTTTCCAGATTTTAACCACCATTCAAGAAACAATGAGTTTACAGATACAAGAGATGGAAAAACAACTTAAATGCTGAATTCCTGGCAAAAAGATGCACAGATGAAATACCTGCTAAAATATTGGTGTTAGTGTCCACTCATTCCTGAGATTTACACAGATTTGCCACAATGCACTGCCCAATCTGGCAAGGGAGGAGACCATATTACTTCTTAGCTGAAGTTTACTAACACTTACAAATCTTGTCCTTTACTGCTTCTTCCTCTCACACTCCAGCCCTGCTGTATGAACACTGCAAGAGGCTGATAGCAAATTATATGCATTCATTCTGCTTACTATTTAAAACATATATTCCATGTGTTAATATTTGTATTTTTATCTGCTTGATCATCAGAGTATATGATTCATTGGTGTGGCACCGCTATAGTACTGTCACCATCCCGGATGTACTACCTGGCATCTGGACAGAATTGAAAGGCTTCTGGCAGATAACTCACTTTGTTTATTTCATGTTGTACATGTTGCTGCTTGTGCTGCTTGAATGGTGTTCGGCTATAAGGAGTCTGTGAAATGTCTATGGGCAGCTGCACCACAATTCACACACAAACACATATTACTCTATGCAGCTTCATAGGAAAAAAGTGCAAACTGCACCTCATATTGCTGATAGTAGCTGATGAACAAGAAAACATTTTCAGCATTACAGTACAAGTTCAGATTATTGTCACTAACTAGTTCTAGTTATACTATGACTGGGATGAATCACCGTTCACCCAATATCTGTTCTGTTTCTTTCTGGATGGGGTGGTCCATTACTCCCTCACCGTATCCCTACTGCCACCTGTGGGATCTCCTTCCATATCCAGGTTGTTGAGTCTGAAATGTCCAATATTTATATGGAGCATCTACCAGGGGCAGGGACAACGGTATTATGATCCATCATTATTGTGTCATGAAGACACCATGGACGTTTATGAAGAATGCTCTAGAAAATGAGACTGAGAGGTTCAGCTCTGCTGGTCAGAAGTTCTCCCCACTGGGTTCACAAACAGCAATAAAGATCCAATCCAGTCCAAAGTTAAAGAAATTGTCCTTGGCAGAGTTCTACCTTCTACAGAGTTGGAGCTGCTTGTGCTGGCAGATGGCTGCTCCCGGTTGTGTGAAGTCCTCTACATAAACCCCAATCTTTTCCCTAGACACAAGGAATACCTGGGGTCATTGCTATGGGAAAGTGGGAGCAAATCGGTCACATGGACTGATAATGATAAGACCGCTGTGATGGAGACCCCCACCCATCTGCTGCTACTATGCATCTGCTGCCATGCTTATTGTAACACAGGGATGTTGACTTCAATATCCAATATTCTGCAATCAAATTTTTAAACTAAGTGCAGTAAATCTGCCTTCCAGCCTTATCCTTAATAAATCTGCCACCAGCCTTGCCCTCCCAGCCTCCCCATCATTAAATCTGCCACCAGCCTTACCATCATTAAATCTGCCCTCCCAGCCTTCCCATCATTAAATCTGCCCTCCCAGTCCCCCCATCATTAAATCTGCCCTCCCAGTCCCCCCATCATTAAATCTGCCCTCACAGCCATCCCATCAATAAATCTGCCCTCCCAGCCTTCCCATCATTAAATCTGCCCTCCCAGCCTCTCCTTTGTCTTGCACAGTTGTACCGGCTCCTCTCCTGGACTAAATTTATTTACACTGATTTCCCTGCACACTGCAAGCCTCTCATGATGTGCACCAGAAGCTGCGGGACATCCAGGGTAATATTGCCTCTCCCTCCCCAGTCTGACTGTCCCTGGCCCCATCCCTTTCATTTACTGGAGCATAACATGTGGGTGCTACCTGAGATGGTAAAATTTATGGAAATACATACAGCCTGCCTAGGAACGCCCACTACTCCAGCCTGATATTCACCAGTCTTAGAATTCTGATGTTTGTATACCTCCTCCCAAGGGCCACATGTTGCTAGCATCCGGGTGGGAGCCCTAGGGAGGAGCACCAAGGCAGGGTGCTGTGATAGTATCAGAAAGCTATGTACAGCACCCTGCCAGGGTTCACATTGATAGTGAGGGAAGTGGGAACCAGTGAAGGTGAAATACAAGCAGAATATTCTTCAGTTTTACGCCCAAAACACAAACAACTGAGAATGGACATTATATCCTGGAGCCCAGCTACTTCTGAGCAGTGGAGGGATGAATCCTATTCCATGGTATCAGTGCCGCTTGCTCTTTCAATTGTGTTCTATATTATCTGTGTAATAATAATAATGACTGTAATACGTTCCGATGACAATATTTTGATTTTCACGGATTGTTTTCCACGTTTTGTTCTGTCTCCAGTTTGTTCCATATTTCTTTGGCGGTGATTGCTGAGAGGAGGGATAAGAGGAGCTTTGTAATAATCCGCAGATAAATTAGTAATTGTTCTCCTCTATGAAGTATTATCAGCTGAAAGCCACATGGTGAGCTCAAGCTTTGCAAGATGCAGAAATTACTAAAATGGCTTTTATTGGGAACAGCTGAGAGCCCTCCAGCAATTATTGGTTTACTGGAGTCGGTGACACACTGACCACACACTGATCTGGGCACTGATTCATTAAAGGCTTTCTAAAGTTTGGATCCAGACATGCCCCGCCCCCTGCTGGGAGGAATCCCCATAATTTGCATATTAACACCCCAACAATAGGGCCCCTGGATGCTAAACAGAATTTAAGTAGATGAGTCAAAATAATTCTGCCTGTGTGGCATATTATGTGTTGCAATTTATTCAGCTCTGCCACATGGAGGTCCCCAATCAATGACCTGGATTATCTTTATTACAATTAGCCAATAAAGTTTGGTCACCTTCCCGCCCCCAGCCTGTGATTGGATTGTGGATGCACAGCAGCAGGCTGACCAGTCCATCCCTTTGCTCTCCCCCTAGTCAGTGTTCCTTGTCAGCACATGTGAATGCAGAGTGCCTGATTGGCTCCAAGTGCTGCACCACCTTTACAGTCTAAGCTGCAATGTACAGAGACTGCAATCAAAATGTGGCCACCTAGCTTGTTTGTATTTAAATGAACATTTCATGCTTCTGTATAAGTAAATAAAGTGTTTGTTTTTAAATTTCTGTCCAGGGTTCAGCTTTAAGAATTCGGTGAATGTTTACAGGAGGGCAGGGCTTTCCCTACAGGTAATTATATACAACAGGGTCATTATGCCATACTAATCCTGCAATTATTGAAAGCAGATTGGAATGCCAGGCTTCCATAATAAATTCAAAAGCCGAACTGCAAGAAGCTTCGGAGTCAGAATCAGCTGACTGAGCAACTAAAGGTAAATCTGTTCCACTGCGTAAACCTTAAATATTGAGTTCATGGTGATCCTCTTTAAAGAGCCACTCCACATATAAACCACCCTAAATAAATGAACACTGCCAGCTGCTCATATGATCACATCTGTATAATGGAGATATCTGACACCTATGTTTGACTTCTGTTTATTCTGCTATTTGAATTGTTGTATGAGTACAGTCCTATCATACTCTATCCAGAAGAGCTGACACTCTAATGTTTCCCAACAGTCGCACATCATTATTATACATTTGTATAGCTCTGACATATACTGTAGTGCTGTACAGAGAACACTGAGTCCCATCAGTCTCCACATCAAAAGAGCCTACATTCTAATGCCCCACTGAATAAACAGGAGTTACATATTCAGTGGTTGTCCAACAGCCAAAGAGGAGTGGGAGAATAGGGATCACTTATACTCCACTCTACTTGGTTTCTAGCTGCATGTCTGCAGTCTCTTACCCTCTCCTGTACCATGTCTGCATTCTCTGACCTTCTCCTGTAACATGTCTGCGGTCTCTTACCCTCTCCTGTAC
>NC_092864.1:26349944-26358237 GCF_032062135.1 Pyxicephalus adspersus
ATGTCTGCAGTGTCTGACCATCTCCTGTACCATGTCTGCAGTCCCTGATTGTCTGCTGTAGTAAGTTCTGAAAATTATGTGTGGCCCTTTGGTGCACCCAGGTCCCTCAGTTGTGGCCCCCTATACCCTGACAATGACCCCGTAGTAATTCTGCATTCAGCAGCCCTCTGCACCCTACAAGTTCCCTTGGTGTCCTTATCTCAGTACCAGGTTGGGGTACAGAAATCCTGCTGATTTATCACAGCTGACACCTCTGCAGGACGTTTTCCCGACACCCAGAATATGGGAATTGCGCACAGCGGTCATTTTCTGTTTGTTCCGCTTCAATTGCAATATTGAAACCCATTTTTTCAAACTTGCCTACCCGTCTTCTTCTGTTATTTGAAACCACCACTACTTCCCACACTACATATCTCCCATCCTATTGTGTGTGAAATTCTCCCACCTACTAGATTGTAAGCTCTTCGGGGCAGGGTCCTCTCCTCCTGTATCACTGTCTGTATTAGTCTGTCATTTGCAACCCCTATTTAATGTACAGCGCTGCGTAATATGTTGGCGCTATATAAATCCTGTTTATTAATAATAATAATAATAATTCCTGCACAGAAAATTTTTCATCCTCTGATAAGAGGAGCTGTGTCCTCCTTTCAGATCAAATCCTGGGGAATCAAAAGAACTTTTTATACTCCTGAGCCCCTGCCTGGCTTTTATTTTCCTGCAAAAAAAATGCCTTACCAACAGCTTCAAAAGACAAAAAGAATATTTCTTTATTCAAAAAAGAATCAACTGGGGGGGGAGGTTCAGGTGTTGCTCACTTCCCAGGTAAGTTTGGTGGCCCCTGGCTGAGCTGTGTGGGCAGCTGGAGGCGGACCAATTTCAGTGCAAGATGAATCAATCTACCAATATGGATTTTCCAGTTGCTATTCTGCTGCGATAACTGCTCAGGGATTCTGCATGGTAATGTCTCTATAGATTGATGGAATCATTGTGTTAGATTCCCATCTTCCCTGTGTATGGACAACTTAGTCTGCATACCCCTTAATGTTATGTTTTACATATCTCTACAGTCTTAAGGTTGTCATAGACAACTCAACCTGATTGTACAATTTCCTTTAGATTTACCAGCTGTACAATAGAAGATTTATTTTTCATCCTTTGTTTAATAGAGCAGGGTATTGTTAGATCTAAAGATTGTACAATCAGATTGCAGATGTGTGTGGTCAGCTTTAGAGCTAAATTTATAATAAATTATATTAACATTAGATGGAAAAACTAATAAAATAAATCACTATTAGATCTGCATACAGATTGCAAAAAAATCACATAATCGCATGATCATGTGCAAGAAACTTCATGCACCTAGTCCATCTGACCAGTTCTATAACAGGTATCTGTCAGAGGCAGTGACTGAGCACAGACAGTCAGGGATTTAAAATAATGCACTCGTAAAATCTCTGTTATGGAATGCAAATTTGTCCCCACCTCATATACAGGGAAATGTCCTGTTAGCTAAGTGCACAGCATTGACACAGGCTGGTTGTTCTGGTGAATCTGATCATTGTGAAAACTTAGTGACACGGCCGCTATTATGGGAGAGGATGAATTAAGATGCCAATATATCAACCTAAACCATCCAATCATAATAACCTGGCAAAAACCCTAAAGTGCCAAGGCTTACTTGGAAAGTTGGCAGATATGTTGTCACAACTCCTGGCAAACGTCTCACCTTTTGTGCAGCAACACAATGACAGAAATTCTGCACATTCACTTGAATGCTACAAAAACAACTAAATAGGAAATGAAGCTGAAGTGTATGCAAAACATTTTTGTTTTTGACATATTAAGGAAGGGTTTGACCCCCTGTCTGTTTTTATTGCTTTCTGTGTCCCTGCTACCGGAGTCACCCCTATTGTTTGTTCCCGTGACAACTGGAAATGAGGGGAAACCCAACATTCTGAGTTGTCAGAATAACATCCATAACGCCCAACCAATATTCAGAGATGGAGAACAGGAGCACTTTTTTAGCTCAAAGCAATGAAAGCCATGCCCACATATTGTGGACCAATAAAGTTATTGCCAAAATAATGATTTATAAAACCCCCAGCCTTGAATTCACCTGGATCTGAAAGAGGGTCAGTCATTCCAAATAAGAGGTGGGGGGGGGGGGGGGGAGAAAAAATCCTCCAATGCTAAAAACTCTCTGGAATGAAAGTTGTGTTTACTTTGGAGAAATTTCTTCTAATTTCCTGTTAGTTTTTTAGGACAGGAAGTTGAGAGATTTAACCCTTCCCTGTTCTATACAAAACAATTTGCATACAGATCAAAATCTTTTTCCTGGAGAGTTTTTAATTATTAAAAAATAATCAATCAGTTGTCGCTCTTCAAAGGATCAATACAAACATGAATTTCTCCTCACTGAATTGGAAACAATTCAAGTCTATGAGGGTTGCTTATTAATGTTTTCACCCAAGATTCACCCCTTACCAAAATGTGACACATTTTACATTGAAATCACTTATAAAATATGATTGCAAGCTCTTCGGGTCCTCACCTGTGTCACTGTCTGTATCTGTCATTTGCCACCCCTATTTAATGTACGTAATATGTTGGCGCTATACATGCTGTCTAATAAATAAAATGTAGGAATTGGCTTTTACAGATGATACAAACACTTTTCTAACTAAATGCATTGTGGGAAAGATATATATTTTAGGCAAACGTTGGGTGAATCTTTTGTGAAAACATTTATAAATAGATTAATATAGCAACAGAGTAATTTCTTTGCTATGTATGTTTTCCTATAATAAAACAGCACACAAATTAGCTGACCAATCAGCAATCAAATATGTAAAAATTCACAAAGATCATCTCAGCTTTTGGCAGTAATTACACGAAGATGCTTCAGATGGAAAGAAATTTGCCATTTCTGTGAAAAATACCAAAAATAACAAGAGCGTTGGATATTTAATAAGGAATATTATCAGATGAAACAAAACGTAAGCGCTGAAGTTGAGATCTCCTGCACCTGATACGTCTTTATAACGCATGTTAGACGCAGGTCAGTAGATCCCATTGACGTCAGTGTTGCAGTATTGATGGGGCTGCGTCTGACCTGCTCTGCCATTCTTTAGATGCAGCATGTCTGAGATGCATTTGACCTGCGTTGCATCTGACTCACTCTACATTACTTTCACCTTTTGAGATGCACTTGAGCTGCATCCATAATTAAAAAGCTGCATGCAACTCACATCTACAAAATCACATAGCAGACTGAGCCCCAATGAGACTTAAAATGTCAACAATTAAATTTACAAACAAATAAAAAAACTTTTGCTTTTGTTTTATTAGGATTTTGAGATAATTTGACTATTTCCCTTTATTATTATTGTTTCTATTATTATATTGGGAGTTATTATTGATGTCACTCTTAGCAGCAGATAATACAAACACAGACTTGCAGTGATTATTGCCCCTGTTCTTTACCTGCTCCCATGGTTGCTTCTTTCGCCCCTTGCAGTCCTCCAAGAAAGAGCAACGTTCCTCCTTTGCATCTCCTTTTTCATCCTTCAAGTTGTGGTGAATCATTCACCGGCAGATCCTGCCTCTCCCCCAGCAACCAATAGGAAGTGGTTGTATTCTCTTCTCTTGTTGGGATGAAATGGATGATGGAAGTGATTGTTGAACTTAGGACTGTCCTGAGTTGGCAGGCAATGTAGGCTGAATGTGGAGGGGGGGACAGGGCTGCAGATTTTCAAAGGAGAGGGGGGCAATCAGTGGCTGAAAAATGATTTTTATACACTGTGCATATCATTCATGTAATAAGGAAAAAGCTGATACATGTCAGATGATTCTCATTTTCAGAGACATTCATCTGATATCAAATGGATATCTGTACAGGTGACTTATAACATTTACATTGTGTTGGATTGAAAAGGCAGCCTAGAATGTGTCCGGTTGGCCAAATCACTGCCATAGTAACACACGGGCAGATTCTCCCAATCTGCCCATATGAATCCTTTTACTCTCTCGGAGTACTCCATCTTTTACCATACACATAGCCAAGCGGAGAGTGAATGTTTACAGTGCAGCGGCAATAGTGTCAATTTGTCTTCAATGTCTACAGCTCCAACAAGCCAATCCTGGGTCAGGAGACGGTCCAATTTGTGACCGATTCCCTGATTGTACAAAAGATTGCTCAAAAGACAATAATGATTCTGCTAAGACAATGACATGTACAGAATACACAATATGAAAGAATAAAGTCTGTGTAATGGCTCTATGACTTTGTGCACAATGACGGTCAGTTAGTGGAAACCAACTACAACCAAAGGTGGCAAGTGGAAGCAGTGTCTGGCCTATGGAACAGTTACAGTGCACCAGCTGCTCCACAAACCACCTCTGAAAGCTCATTGGTTGTCAAAGATTATGGTGGTGGCAGCTGATTGGTAGCTGGCAGGTCCTAAGGCCCCCGGGGCTCTCTGACAAATGCTGCTGTTGCGGAATACTGCAACATGTCAGGATTTTATTATTATTTGTGAAGTGACAGGTCCACTTTAATGACATCAGTGCCACACCTGCAGTGCATTATTCTGAAATCTCATATAAGATAAATTGTTTTGTATAAAGTCAATCTTATTTTCAAATCGTCACCTTATGGGGCATCGAATCTGAGGATGGGACCTGATGAGACTTTTGCCCCATAGACACCTGAGCCATTCATCCTGAACCCCTTCTATGTGCCCCTTCCCACCCGCAGCTCATCAGCAGCTCAGTGCACCGTTCATTATTGCGTTGAATTGCGTCCATTCATCTCCCTCATTTCTTTCTCTTTTGTTATTCGTTAAGCAGCACAAAGAGCTGTGATAGCCATGAAAATTAACATGCGGAGGGGCCAACCAGTCGGGGTGAAAAATAATGGCAAAGGAAACTTTCATCTCATTGTTGGTAAAATCACCCAACGCTGCGGACGGCGGACGGACGCGCTGAACGGTGAAATTGCTGCAATTCACTTTTCCTCTAAATTGCTGCCATTGTTCAGACTTTACACAGAACAAAAGGATGAAAAAGAGCAGAAACTTTGCGAGGCGCACATTGAGCCCCCCTCCAGAAACGTCTGGGGAGCGCTGAGCAAACCCAACAGTATCTGCAGCTTCATACAAAGGAAACAACAAAAAACAATCATCTCTAACTAGAGGAAAACCAAAATGTTCATTTTATTATTAGACCCCCTGTCAGGTTGTATTTTCTGTGTCCTACTATATTAGCTTCACTCTTTGTCCTGGACATACAACAAGAATTGAGAGGAAATCACTATACATTTCCCAGCTTTATCAGTAAAGAACTCTTCCCTTATGTGAAGGTTTAACTTCTTTTTTTTGTGGTTTTTGGAGCCACTTGCACAGAACCTTTGTGTATTTGAGTTACTAAAATACTATACTTAAAACTGTATTAGATGCTGCAGCAGTAATCCTGGACCCACCTCATTACCTGTCTGACGGACTACATGCATCATCAAGCCCTCTCCCACTGTGCTGTCCATGACTCTCCCTTTTTCTGCTATTTGCATCTTTTTTTTTGGTCATCTAGTCTCAGAGTTGTGTGGCAGCTGCTAAATCCTGGAGCAGCCTAAAACTTGTATCCTAGTTGATTGGAGCAGCACTCAGACTTTTTATTTGCATTGTGATCTTTTCTGGAATAATAGTTAGTGGTGTCATGTGACATGTCTATAGTTATGTGGGTTCGTGCTGAGAAATGATATCTTTATTTTTTATTTTATATTATTTGTAATAGTCAACAGTTTTACATGCTCCTTTCCCCTACAAGCCCCTCCTCTACCCAGGACTTTTCAAGGCTATCTGCTAGACATCTTGGGTAATACATTCTCAGATTTCTGCTTTATAATTCATTTAAACAAAACATAATTCACAGCAATACTAAACATAAGGGACTTTAATGCATCAGAGCAGGTAAACCTTATTAGTGCTCAGCCTAGTATTGAAATAACTCAAATTTGGACGGTATAAGGATCAAATCTATCACTTGCAAATTTGAGTTTTTTCAACACTTGGCTTTTAAGGTGGCAGTTAAAATGTAGTTAAGATTTTTACTTTATTGTGTTCCAACTCAATGTATAAAAAATCCCAATTAATGGAATATCTTCAATTATACAATCATAACATAGAAGTTAAACAAATCATAATGATTAATAGACTGTCCTCTGGGAGGAGGAAAGATGCGGTGAAAAAATTCACTCCAAATTAATAATTCAAAGTTCATTTTAAGAAAGAAAAGCTGGAAATGGAAAAGCGATGGCTGACCTGACCTTAAAAATGTTAGCAAAACACACTGAAGCCAGAGGATCAGCATCACAGCCAGGCAAATAGAAGGCCCGTAATGACAAATTTTCCTAGCAGTTGTCACCTGGTAATTTTCTATGCAGAAGGTACAAAAATGTATAACCCCCTCCCCCATCCGCATCTTTACGTTCTGCCGCCAGGGAAGAAGGAACTGTTACTGAATGTCAGACGAGCGTTGTTTTTCTTTGCATCTGCTGCATTTATTTTATATGAGACTGTTAATTTTTAAGAATCCCATTTATGGTTATGGCTGACATAAAACAAAGTCCCACGTTAGACGAGGTGACACTTTAACTCGTCGCATTCCCAGCGCAGCAGACACGTGCGGTGACACGAGGAACAATGAAACCACAAGGAGGTTTGTTTTTAAATGGAAGCTGTGAGCAAAAGGACAGAGAACAGCTGGCGGGGACACAACTGGTCTATCCAGGGTGGGGATCCGATGGATAAAAGTCACATGACTTTACTCTTCTATGCTTTAAAACAAAACCTTACCCAACTTTTTGGATGTAGGTTTGAAAGAGGAAGAATTAAAAATTTGTCAGGTTTTTATATCTATTTGTGACCTTACTAGGAGGATATTTCCCTTTACTGTAAGAGCTTTAAAAATGAATTGTAAAACATACAACACACAGCAGTGTGCAAACTAAAGTGAGGTCCATTGGAGTGCCGTTGTAGTACCCCAATCCACTATTATAGTATTGGCTACGAACCTGCATGCAGCGCAACACAGCAGACATGATGTGCATTATGATGCAAAGGTATGTCAGTTTATTCATTCATTAAAGCGGAACTAAAGTTCTACTGTAAAGATTTGCTACTATGCTGGGCTTTATTGCAGAATGAAATCTTAGCTGCCCGATTGCTCCATGGAACTGAGCTACGCATGCGCACTCAACTTTGGTTGTCAGGATAAATGACAATTCTTGCCATTCCAGTGGTTGTGCCAGGACTGAATGAACTCCCACGTCATCCCGGCCCAGCTAATCAAAATGATCACATATCGTAATGTGAAAGGGAGGAAAGAAAAAGATGGTGGCACCCTGAGATGGAACAGGGAAAGGTAATGGGGTTTAGTTCCGCTTTAGGGTGCACCACCAGCCCATAAAAAAGGGTATGAGCTGCCCGGTGTGGTGCGCCATAACACAGATACTGCAGTGCCTAACGTGAATTAGGGATCACAGGATACTCAGGGGTCTGTTCATCAATGTCCACCCCACACCAAATCCCTGTGCCGCCATGGTAAACGCTTGCACCATAGGTGATCATCTTCCTTTCTTGCCAATGTGGTCCAAAGATCTCATGCATGTGCAGTGACACAAATACATTAACCTTGTTAAAAACAAAGCCAACTTGTTAAAATTTTGCAATAGTTCCCAACACTTTCAGGGAGGTCGCTGGTTGATTGAAGGCATCGGTGACACCTACTTCAGAGAATTCAGCATGAACTATTAGCTTCTGTGTCACCAATGCCAACAGAACCAAAAAGTTCACAATGTATAAAGTCTCCTAGGTGGCTGCGAGTACACGATGGCGCTTGCCATTCAATGTATACGTCTTTAATGAAATAAATGGTGGAGGAGAGTAAAAGGTCCGAATCAAAATCTTATTTCTCCCACATATTTCCCTGAAGATATAATGAGCAGTTCAGTCTCTGATAATTCTTGGGGGTCATTATCTCCATGACTATGAAGAGTCATTCAATGAGTATAATAAATATTTACAATGAATCTAAAAATCAGGTATCACAATTATCTGTGCACAGGTCATGACAGATTGTACAATATTACGTGTGATGAATAATCAGATCTCTGATGCAGTGCCAAATCTTTTTATTGCTTTTGGCTTGAATAACACGTGATGACATGAAGCAGACCCTGCAGGAAAATGTCCATCCCTTCCCTGATGTCAGCGAATGCAGAATGAACCTGCAAAGA
>NC_092864.1:26358669-26362735 GCF_032062135.1 Pyxicephalus adspersus
GAAAATGCCTTATTCTTAACTTCCCTGAGGAAGCGTCAATCTGCTGTGAAACGCATTGAGGATACAGTATGTTTAGGACTACAATATATTGTGAATTATTGTGTTCAATTAACATCTTCATGTGGATGTAATGTTTTGGGTCACTTTACAGATGTAACAATATGAATATTTACTTTTTGTTTTTAAAGATTGCCATGTTGGAGCCAGGAGATTGTTACTGCATGTTGGATTATAATAAAGTTTTTTTGGCATGGTGGTATTGGACTTTTAAGCCTTCATTTGTGTGATTTGTAATACTTAGTTTTCTACTTAGGAAGGGGCCTGGGCAGCAAACTTTCCATTATACTGCACCTTCCACTTCAAGGATTTCGTAAAAGAATGAAACACTTCAAAGTCTGTAAATAACCTGAAAAGAGTTCTAATTATTCCCCACTTGATGCCACAAAAGGGTGATTTTATATACCAGAAACTTTAATAATAAAACTGAAGAATACATTCAATGCATGGACAGTTTTGCACCTTAAGACCTATTCTAGGTCTTAATTAGAGATAGGGTTCCACAAAGAGGACAATGACTGCCCTGATCGCAGCTTTGTGCTTGAGGAAACCCGTGTAATTTATTACATATTACATGCAGAACAAAAATGTATACAACCTATGGAATAAACAAAGAATATAAAACATTAAAACCATGAACATATTGTCATATGTATAATAAAAACATTGGGCCTGGTTTATTACAGCTCTCCAAGACTGGAGTAGATTGACTAGCATGGGAGAACCTGGGTAATCCAGCAAACCTGGAATGAATTTTTAAAAATAACTTGTTCTTAGTTGGCAAATGTTTTCAGCCTGACCCAGATCCATTCCAGGTTTGTTGGATCGCCCAGGTTCACCCATGATAGTCTTTCTTCTTCAGTCTTTGAGAGCTATAATAAATCAGGTCCAATGTGTATAGATCTGTATACGTTCTAGAACTGCCCTGGCGTTATTTAATCACTGAGACTAAAATACAATCTTTTAAACAATACATAAGTTAAGGGATAAGTTTCAGGCGATTAACCACATTTTTTTTGAATGTCAGAAACTTCCCATTTTTTGGGTGACCCAACCTGGATATCACACAGACCAGGGGCATTTTTCTGCAGCATGCTGGTGGGGCCAGGCTTCACTTCTCAAGCTGTGGCTGCTGGGGACTTTTTTTTTTAAACACCTGCTGGCGGATTTACAGAAAGTTCCTAATATCTTTATATTATGTGTACCTGTCCTGAATAATCTCTTCTGCAGAAATGATTTTCCAGTCTCTCTCTGCATTTACAAAAGTCCCAATAACTTGAGTGGACTTGAAAATTTTCCTGGATAGAAACATTTCTTTAGACTGTATACATATCAAGCGCCTGAGAAAACAGCATTTTTCAGATTCCAATCTCTCTCCTGAAGATTTCACAAACTTTTTACTGTGAACTGGTGACAATATGAAGGGAAGTCAGTGCAGCAAGATAGCTGTGTGTCTGTTTCCCTACCTGATGAATCATCTGGGTGATTTCTCTGAGATTTCCAAATCATTGAGTGATGAACAAAAACAGAAATATTATTTCTCTGGTGCTCATATGCTAAGGGAGTTGATAATGATGCTGAAGTTACTTTATAACATGAAATGGTGATTATCACTTCAATATTTAACTATGAGTAGTTACTGACCCGGGGTCAAAGATCGAGCAAGGATGGGCGTTCACTCCTCAGAAGACTTTCTGAATGATATATTCCAGCAGTGATATCCTGGTCCAGTGAAGGAAGATCCATAAATCAGAATGTAAGGTGCATGATTGGCACTATTTGGGTGCTCAGCGCGCACCTATGGTGCCCTCAATCTTGGTACTGAACATCAGGTTCAGCAGATCAGTATCACTGTTATACTGTTACCATGGTCTTCTCACAAACTACAAATCTGCATTCATTGCCTAGAATGTGGCTGAAAAATGCTGGACTTCTCTTATTATATTGTATGATATATGTACTATTGAAGCTTTGTTGCATTATTTAGGCATCATCAATTTTCAAAGAGAACCTGTCAAGGGAAAGTCTCCAGAACTGTCATCTATCTGATCAATGACCATGAGCATATGATTTGTGCTGACTTCACTAGCTGCATGCTGGTTTTAGGTCATATTCTCACCCTCACTTTATAGCTCAGAATGGTGCAATATATAGCAGTGTATACAGATTATTCCCACGTTTTTGACTGACTATTAGAAAGGATTATCGGACAGTTTTATAATTTTTTCAAATTTGTATCTTTACATTTTTTGCAGTAGGAGCTATCACAGAGCAGGGCCTTTTGTCTTTTTTTTAAAAGGAAATCATATTATCATATACTCTTTCATATTTATTTTATATCATTTGTATGAAATCTTTGCTCAGTGGTGAAGCTACAGACCTGCACGCTATGAAGCAAAATTTGGACCAGAGCCTCCCTCTTCTATAACAAATCTGTGCTGCTGATATAGAGAGGTTCAAAGTGTGCCACTGCAAGAGGGCCCTGCACCTTCCTCAGCCATTAAGGGTCACTGACTTGGACAGGGGCCCCAAGTCAGTTATGCACCTGCTTTTATTTGCTACATCCACCTTTGTTGGAGATGGGTTTCTAGCTACAGATCTGTGGCCCCCCATGCTGAGCTATGACAAGGCCCAGACAATTTATTGGAAGCTCCTACATATAAGTAATATTTATTTCAAATCTGGAGCCCTCCCCTTTACTTTAGAACCCATTTTATTCAGACTCCTTCCCTTTCACATCTGAACCCCTTTCTTCTTTCAGATCAAACTCCCAACTTTACATCTGAGCCAGACCATGGTCATGAGAAGGGTCCCTACAGACGCTCAGAGGTAAGGGCTCGAATCTGGATCACCACCTTTTTACCCCCTGTTTCTACACCACTGTCATTGCTACATTTAATCCCCAGTGTTTTCAATGCACTGTGCAGAACGGCCTAAATATAAAGTCTATTGGTGTCTACTTGCTTTATGGTTGCCTATAGCTTATTGAAACTTCAGGGTCACAGATGGGAGGGGCTTTTTAGAAATGTCTGTTTTTAGCACATTGTAATCTTTTCTAACATTCCAATGTTATCATGTTTGAATATTGGATATTTTTCTGAAATGTGGCCCTGACATAGTATGGACTAAATCATATAATTCAAAGCTCCATATACATAAAGATTGTAATTATACAATACATATTAATTGGTGGCGCATACTACTGCTGTATATTGTAAAACATTGGGGATTTAATAATGCAAAGAAGTCAACTTTAAACATTTGCACAATTTAACACACATTTTAGAAAATTATACAACATTTGTGGCGGTGTCAGTCATCAGGGAGGTCATAGGAGGATATTAGCTGGTTTCATACATGAGCTATCAGTCCCAGTTACTGACAGTCCTATAGTTTGTCCTTCGGCCCTGCTCTGCCTGGGGCATGTGCATGGAAATTACCCCAATTGGTATAATTGTGAATTAAATGTGAGAACATTTCAAACCTAACACAAGTTGACCTCACAGAGCTTATGGGTGATTATTTCTCATATCTGCAAGGAGGGAATCATGCAGATACCATGTAAACGATTATCATTCACAGAGTAGGTTGGAGCTCTGGGAGATAAGTACGGCATGTGACGGGAGGGAGGACAAAGCGATATGAAGAAGCAAACCAATACGACAGATCCCCTCTCTTCTCTTGACATGAGAGTTTGACCTATATATCAAACAAACAGTGATAAGGAAGGCCCATTAATTGCTCTTTCAAATGCTCCTCAGCTACACAATGTAAACCAGGGAGGAGGTCTTCCAAACCAAAGGTCGCCAACCTTTCGCACCTCGCGGACCACAAAATTTTAAATTTTAAATCCCGCCGACCAATAACATAAATTGTTTAAAAAAGATAAATACATTTGTAAAATAATGATCTTCCTAATGACCTGACGAGGACTGTGTAGGCCCTGATTCATTGATCAGCTTTCATTGATTCATTGATCACAGTTAAGTGAAGTATTACTATTGTTACT
>NC_092864.1:26364728-26370831 GCF_032062135.1 Pyxicephalus adspersus
CAAGTGACACTCCATAATAACCCCACTATTGATGTTAATGACATGTTTATCTTCCTGAAGACATACAGAAATAAATCACTCTACAACAGGTTGGTTCTTGGAATAGTGCTGCCAGGATGATGGCCTAATGAAAGTAATTAATTGTGTATTCATAGCTGATAGCTTCATAAATAGCTCTGATTGTGGTTAATGATATTCACAGATAAACAATAGGGTAAACAAACATAGATTTTTTTATGTTGCAGTGACCTGTTGACTGTTAAACCCTCACAAAACCTTCCTTTGTCCTCATTTGCATTATTTCAATTTATTTTTTGTTCAGTGTCATTGGTTCTGACATTTTGAACAAATACAATTGTAGCATTACTATACCAGGAATTTGGGTGGCTATAGGTCACATGGCCAGTATTAGATTCATGCTTTAGGTATATCTGATTCCTAATTATTTCCAATTATTTTAAGCTGTTCAAGATATGAGTTAAATGTCATTAGATAAATATTTTTTATTATTTTTTATCTAAATATTTTTGGCATTTTTTTTTACTCTACAATTGTAGTATTTATTATTTTAATTTATTATTGTTTAATTAAATTTATTAAAGTTGTTAGTTCTTGCATTGAGTCATTAATTAGGAAAATTAAAAGTAATTAATTCCACAAAATTTATTTGAAAATCTGACGTTTTTGGAGTCTATAGGAAAAGCAATATTAGGGGGATTTTGGAAGGTTCATTGGATTTTTTAAGGTTTCTGGAAGTAACAGAAGTAATTTTTTACAAATACAAACAATAGATAAAGGAAAAGTTAAAAAGTTCTTCTAGATTGTGTTCCTTAACCAGGGTTATGTTGAACCCTAGGGTTCCTCCAGAGATAGCTGGAAGTTTCTTGAGCAATGAGCAGTTTGTGTATCTCAGGTCAGTTTAACTGATCATTTGACATTCTTCCCACTGACCACTATACTAATGTATCTGGAGCTGTGAAAATAGTAATTATAGAAGGGGAAAGTTTTTTCAAAGGTTCCCCATGTTTAAAAGGTTGGAAAAGGCTGCTCATAAGGTGAAGAATTGTTCAAAGTATCATTAGACTTATGGTGTAAAAAAATATTCCCTCTGTCTTGAGGTCAGAGTAAGTCTACTATGTAGATCCATATATGCACTACCAATGTAATATGTTCTAAGACTATAAACACACAAAATTTCTATCTCCTGTAGTAAGTTTGTATTTTCTGAGTTTTTTCTATAGCAATATATGTATTGATTATAATGTACAAACTTTTTGTCATGTCAGGAGCCTCACCGGAGGCCCCACTGTTCCAGAACATCACCTACCGGGTTGTATTATGAAGAATTATAACAGTATTTTATTCACCCACCCCCTTAACCCACATCCCCTATTTAACAAACTCATTTAAATCAGTAGCCAATGGATGGCTCCCCAGCATTACCTATACCAATAGAGCTCTACGTGTTGTTATAGAAAAACAGTGGGGAGTGATCCCATGATGGCTGTGTTGTTAGCATGTTGGACCAGAAAGTAAGGAAAAGGAGATTCTGCAATTGGGTAAGGTAAACAACCTATAATTTTGCATCCATCAACCTTTGTATGGCCAGCTCAGCTGCAGAATAAGGGTCCACTTTCCCTCCCTCCACCTGATGAGCCTTCGGACAGAGGGAAAATACAAGGGTATAAGCAGTGCAAACCAGATTTCTCTAACACAGATGTGTTGTCACTAAGCTGTGAAATGATATCTGGGTTAATATCTCAATAAGGAATAATTATAGTGAATTGTTGCCCATTAATTATATATCCATCCAGGTGAGTCATTCCATTCCAAAGACTCCTAACATTCCTGGTAAGGTTAGGTTGATGTGGAAGAAGAAAGTGAACAGAAATAAGAATCTTCTATCTATCCCTCTATCTATCTATCTATCTATCTATCTAAATGGAATGTCATCAGGAACATTCAGGTTTGTCTAGTCGATCTCCTTGGTTCATAGTGTCCATAAACAAAAACCATGTGTGAGCTTGCTTATAACATATAGAAGAACAGTTATAGGTGAAGAGAGATCCTGGCTCCTTCATATGTTATGGATTCCAGCAGTGAAACCTCTTGGCTGATCTTCTGTCCATCTGGAAGATTTGGGAGTTCCCAACATGTCGGTGGTCCTGGCTTCTTCTCAAACTTCATATTAAATAAAACTTCAACATAGAGATTGGCTTGGTGGATGCAGATTATTCAATAGCTCAAACCTGTGCTGAGACTCCATCTTATCTTTAGTTGACAATCCACCTGTTACTATGACCCCCCCCAGAACTTCTCCCAGGTAGACAGGAACAAATTAGGGAATCATGAGGGAGATCCTAATGGTTGAATGTCCAAGACTTATAAGAATTTATTCTTCATGTAAAACATATATACCATTGTCAGGGGACTGAAACTTTGTGAGAGAGTTTGGCTTGAACCCTTCATTCCCTGCAAATAATTGGGTGAAACACGTCAGTTAATGTCACCAAAGGCTGCCTTTTGATGGAATATTTGTTTCACATTTATGTAGAACAAAAAGATTGTGGAGCGCAGTGTGTGTAAGCCAGGGGGGAGAAGAGTTCCAGGTGGAGCCTCAGCTGGTCTAAGCATTGCAGCTTGGGGCTCCGTACATTGTTTATTATATTAGATTGTTTGTTAGTTGTTTTTAGTTTTTATTATTTGTGCAGGTGCCTTGTAAGCCCTAATGCCTATTAAAAAAAATCTACAAAAACTCAATACTTTATGTGCAATCAACAAAACACATTATTTCTGCACAAACGATTCAACTAAAACTCTCAGGTAAAGCCAAATCTATGCATGATGGGGCCCAATAGCAATCAGACAGATTTTCCTAGGCTTTGTGTTATTCAGATGCAATTGTCACTTACAAGAATCACACCTATGGCCCCCCTGTGCTTCTGGGCCCCAGGATATGTGTCTGCTGCAGCTATATTCTTTAACAAAGCCAAATACTTCTTTTGTGCAGAAATCTTTTACTGCAGGTGCTATGGTTCGCATGGTTCACTGTTGACATTTTCACTGGGGGTCACACAGTACCAAAGAAACACGGAATCAACACGCAGAGTCATCACAATGTCACACAAACACGATTGGTAATGACTTGCTACCTTTATGGGGGGCTATTTTACCAGGACTGAGGCTGCACTTTGTCAGTGACCTGCGATCATTACCACTGAGCTAATATGAGCTGTGTGCGGATCTGTGTCCCTGAACAGTCATATGGCTGCCAATAATGTCCTCAATTACCTGTAATGTGACAGTGGCCAACGCCATCAGTCAGCAGAGCTCCTGCTACTGAATAATATATGGTGACCCCCAGGGGCTGGCCAATCACAGGCACTCTGCTCCTGGGGTCTATGCAGGATAGGTAGCAATCAACTAAAATAAAAAAACTTTTTTTTTGTTTATAGATAAATGCAACTTCTAATATGTAATATTTATTTGGAGGGATATAGGGGATATAAGTTGTATTATACAGGAGTGACATCACCGCTCTCCAGATATAAATTGCATTAGAAATGGTGACATTCGTTGTGGTGTTTTGTATTTATAAAATTGTATTTACAATCACTGTAATGCCATTGTTATGACGTATACCTGACTCTGTATTTGTTTCTATATTTTCCAAAAATAAAAGACAAATATTTATTCTGGATTTTGCTTGAATTTCACCTTCTGTTTGTTGTTCTAATTGCAGTGAATATTTATGCTCGTTGGTGATATTTATCTGCGCTGTGAAAGCTCCAATTACTCTTGTTTACTGACAGTGGAATATTGGTGTCTCGCTCAGTGTTGTACAACAATTCTATTTTCATTATTAAGAATATTGAGAATCTCCTGGTAACAGATTTCCCCTCATCAGGTTATCACTCCAATATCACTGCAATCCACTCGCTGCTAATAAGAACATTTAATCTTGTAATATGCGTCTTTGTGTTAGATGTGATTTTCTCAGCACGTCACTCGAGTATTTGTTTTATCAGAGCCCTTCAGATAAATGTATTTCTATTTTTACTTATTTCCTTGCTGCTTAAACTGGGAATTTGTTATAAAATTAGCAATTATGCTTTACAGAGAAAGCCGAAACAAGCTTGTGATACCAGGACGCAAAGAGTTACCATGTTTTTTTACCAATGTACCTGACAATAAGCCCAATAAGTCTCCTGTAGCAGATCTGCAGGCTCTGACTGTCTTCTGGTGCAGATCTGTAGTCTCTGACCCTCTCCTGTACAATGTCTGCAGTCTCTGACCGTCTCCTGTACAATGTCTGCAGTCTCTGACCTTCTCCTGTACTATGTCTGCAGTCTCTGACCGTCTCCTGTACAATGTCTGCAGTCTCTGACCCTCTCCTGTACTATGTCTGCGGTCTCTAACCATCTTCCATACCATATCTGCAGTCTCTGACCGTCTCCTGTACAATGTCTGCAGCTTCTGACTATTCACTGTACTATGTCTGTAATCTCCAACCATCCCCTGAAATATGTCTGCAGTCCCTGACCATCTTCTGTACTATGTCTGCCATCTCTGACCATCTCCTGTAGTATGTCTGCAGTCTCTGACCATCTCCTGTAGTATGTCTGCCATCTCTGACCATCTCCTGTAGTATGTCTGCAGTCACTGATGTCTCCTGTGGTATTTCTGCAGTCTCTGACCCTCTCTTGTACTATGTCTGCAGTCTCTGACCATATTTAGGAATTTAGGGGAACTCCACTTTGTTTTCTTTTCTTTAAAGTAATGCATTGCAAAACATTATGGTTTATCATGGATGTAACAATAGCTTAAAGGTATAGCTGATCTCAAATCAACTGCAGAACAAAATTCAATACCAAAAACCTCCAATAAAGCAACGGGATTGTTAATCCCATCCTATTGTGTATGAAATTCCCCCACCTACTAGATTGTAAGCTCTTTGGGGCAGGGTCCTCTCCTCCTGTATCACTGTCTGTATTTGCAATCCCTATTTAATGTACAGAGCTGCGTAATATGTTGGCGCTATATAAATCCTGTTTATTAATAATAATAATAATAATAATAATGGCCAAAGAGCTATAAATAAGAATTAAAGTACATTTTTTTACTCACCCTCATCTCTCCCCATCAAATTTGTATATGAAGATCTTGATTGGTTACTGATAACAGTGAAAATATAAGCTCAAAAAAAAAATTAAAAATATTTTGGATGCCAGTAAAGGACACAGTCCGATGGGTCATGTGTGGAGCGATCATGTGATGGCCCCAATGTGTAGATAAATATTCATTCTCACACAGCAGCATTTTCACTTGATGTAAAAATAAAAAATCCTGCAGCTTTGTACTATATATTAAATGATTGGAAAAATATAATCATAAAATTCTTATGTGATCTCTGAATTTTTAATTATCTTTTAAAAATTTATGCGCCACCTTTCAGCACTCATTACGATCCTAACTAGCAAAGTCTGAAACTCCGGGGTGAATATACCGCCATGCAACAAATGCAAAAAAAAAATTCTTATCATTCCGCTGTTATTTTGATATTATTAATGCGGCACATAACACCCACTCCCATTATACCCCCATTAGGAATACCATTCTCTAAAGGAACATCGACTGCACATTATTTTTATCGCAATGAATATTTTATTCTACAAAAGAAACAAAAGTCCTGCTAGGGAGATTCTATTTAACCTCCCAACTAACTTTCATGGTCACAATGTTTATTAGATTAAAGATAGACAAATGTTCATCCAATGAAAAATAATGAATATTAAAAGCACCATCAGAACCAAAAACTTGCAAATGACCCAGATGAAGGTAAAATAAATCATTCATAGTCCAATTTGCTATAACAAGAAAATGTTTTTCCTGATCCCCTAAGACAATCAAAACAACCATTGATATTTCCTGTAATCATTAGCAGCCATTTATATGTTTTAAATTATGAAACACAATCAGCTTCATTAAAGAAGTTTACTGAGTTGGCTAGCAGAACCTCTATACTCTTACCGCCCTTACAGGAGATAATTCTTTTTGTATGTGAAAGTTTAACCTTTCCTCCTAGTGTGAAAAATCACCCCCT
>NC_092864.1:26371398-26376054 GCF_032062135.1 Pyxicephalus adspersus
TCCCCTAGCCTCTCTCTTCGCTCCTCCAATGACCTACTAATGACTTCCTCACTTATTACCTCCTCACACACATGGCCCCAAGACTTTTCTAGAGCTACCCCAACTCTCTGGAATAGTCTTCCTCGTCCTATTCGGCTTGCTCAAACTTTCTGCTCATTTAAAAGAGACCTTAAAACCCAACGCTTTAACCTCACCTACCTGTTTTCTTATGTCTCCTAAACCCTCATTACTCACCCACCATTCCATATCCCCCTCCTATTGTGTGCTAATCTCCCTCCTCATGGATTATAAACTCTTCTGGGCAGGGTCCTCTCCTCCTCCTGTGTTACTGTCTGTGTCTGTCTGTCTTTTGCAACCCCTATTTAATGTACAGCACTGTGTAATATGTTGGCGCTATATAAATACTGTTTATTATTATAAATAATAATAATAATAACCTCATATGCTGGCTGCTAGGTCACTGGGAAATGCCCAGAATATTAGGTTACCATCAATAGGTGGAAAAGATGGTTAGTGTATAGAAAGTGACACATTTCACTGAAATCAAACCTCTTCTTCAGACAAAGAGCACACCTAAGTTAATTTTTAACTTTCTATAAATGAAAAGGTTGATTATGAGTATATCACTGTTTTGTAAACTATTCCTATAACTACAATATGACAAATATATATCAATGAAGATGCAAAAGAAAAACAAACCTACATCTGATCTATAGAGCATATTTAGGCTTTTGCACTGTGAATTGAGAAAGATGTAATACTTTTTCTTTTGTATTTCACCTGGCGAGACACCTCAGGAACGCACTTTGTAGGGCCAGCCTGTAAATATGGAATGGGCAGTATGGACAAAATATTGTACATTACCCAGGATCTATTATTCATCCCATTATAACACTGAAATATATACATTGATAAATCAGCATTATGCATTATCATCAGTGATTAATGTTTACTATATAAAAAACATTTACCATTATTAACAGGAAACCATAAACCTGTTATTGGGTGATGGCCCAGGTGCTCTGTCACAGCACGCACACAATTACCTTGTTTTGCACACACACATACACACATATGTATAATAATCATATATATTATACACCAGGGTCATAACTCCAACCATTGCCCGGGATGTTTACACTCGGTGAACCTGCTGTGTTTTGCCAGCAAAGCAAATCATTATCACAGAACAATGTGATTGTAAATTTTTACCTAATCTGTTCTCTGCAAATACATACATACATACATGCTGCTCGTCCTTGGACTGCATTAAGTATGTTTACTGATAAATTCTAATCAGTTATTGATATTCCAAAGTGTAATGTAAGCCTAGTAAACGTCATTGTCACTTTCAATATTATTTTCAATATTTTTAAAGGTACAGCTCTAATTAGAGTAATCCTTGATGATCCTGCCACGAGGGTGCTTGGTGCTCAGGGTGCACAGACACTGATCCTGAGGAGGTAAGTACACCAAGGGAGGCCTGATGTTCCTTCATGCCCCTCCTGACATCCTCCTGATGCCCCTGCTGACATCCTTCCCCTCTCCAGACCTCGAATTTCCCCAACCAAGTGTAGAAAATCATTCACCATCACCTAAACAAGAGGGATTTTTTTTGGAAGAGGTAACTGACACCGTGCATTCCAAGTGTAGTATTGGCACATTAGAGTGCAAGCTCTTTTGGTGCAGACACTGATGTGACTGCTTAGTGTTCTCTGTACAGCACTGTGGTATATGTCAGAGCTCTATAATTGTATAATAATACTGTGTGACTGTGGGCGGACATTAGAGTGTCAGCTCCTCTGTACAGAGACTGATGGGACTAGCTCACTTTTCTCTGTACAGCACTGTAGTAAATGTCAGAGCTATATAAATTTATAATATTAGTGTGTGACCGTGGGGGGACATTACCTCTTCTATTTCAGTTTCAGAAACTCAGCAATATAATGTAAATGAATAAGATAAAACCACAGGGCACCTTACAAATATTTCTCTGACTGATTCTAGGCTACTTAACGGCAGCCTAGTGACTGCCCAAATCATGTGACCTATAAGCGCATAATGTCCGGATAGGTGCATTATAGCGCCCTCCGGCTAGTCAAATTTCCCCCCCCCCCCACCAATGTATATTATTAAACTGAATACGTTGTCGTTCTCGCCTGTTTTATAGCTATTTTCAGAATTTCCTTATCTTATCAGACAGGTTTTATGGTGCAGATAACAGGAACCCATAAACTTCCCTGGGGCTATAATTCGGGGTGAAAATGGCTGACAACGGACGTTAATAGGCCGGTAAAGAGCAGGGCGCGGATTCACTGGGTCATTTGATTCAGGGGAATATGCAGAGTAAAATCAGAGGACGAAATATAAAACCTCGAAAAAGCCGTCATAAATATTCATACGGAAATTTAATGATCAATGTACTTTTAATAAACAAGTGAGATTTCACCACATTTCTGCTGCACAGATTTTAAAATTTAATGATGTCACATAACAGGAGAGACCTAAGGCACAGACAAATAGCCAACCAATTAACTGTCTAACTGCTGGGGGCTAACTGACACCTTACTGCCATTGAGGCTGCTTGTACCTCCAATCAATTTACACTGCAATACAAAACATATGAGAAAATGTGATGGTAAAGAGGACCTGTCTAGAAACAAGGCTGCATGTACCAATCCCTGACATGTTACGATGTACAGCAACAGTGTCATGTTTCAGAAAAACTCCACCCTTTATCATTAAATATCTATCTCTGAGCTCCAGGCTTGGGAATCTATATATATAAAAAATAAAAATGTATGTGTGTATGTATGTATTTATGTTCCACCATCACTCGAAAACTCATGAAGACATTTCAACCAAACTTGCTATATACATATGACTGAGACTCATGTGAGTGCACCAGTCATCTTTGTACAGCGCTGTGCTATATGTCAGGGCTATATTTGGATGTATGTATGTGAGTATGTGATCACTAGGAAACGCATGGAGACATTTCTACCAAACTTGCTAGACATATGACACCGCTGATCTTTGTACAGCCCTGTGGTATATGTCAGAGGTATATAAATGTTTAATAATAGGGTGTGACTGTGGGGGGACATTAGAGTGTCAGCTGCTCTGTACAGAGACTGATGGGTCTAGCTCAGTGTTTCATTGTACAGCACTTATATATAAAATTGGATGTATGTATGTGTGTATGAATGTGTGTTCCACCATCACTGGAAAACACATAAAGACATTCCAACCAATCTTGCTATACATATACAACTTGCTATACATATGACGGAGACTCATGTGAATGCACAAGTCATCTTTGTACAGTGCTGTGCTATATTTGGATGTATGCATGTATGTGTGTATGTCATCACTAGGAAATGAATCGAGACATAAAAAATTGAATGTTGAATCATTGGCAGCTCAGGTGACACTGCCTTTAATTCAAGATACCCCACAACTTGGATCCCCTAGATCCAGTCTGTGGAAAGAGCATGGAACTTTCCTAAATTCATTCTTCTTATTCTGCATCTTCAACTCCTTTAACTACAAGAAATAATAAAGCCCTGATGAAGGAGGAGGAGATGTTTGATCACTGAAATGTGTTGGCTGTTTTTATTAACCCTGACACACTACGGAGCGCGCTGCATTTACTGTATCACATATGTGGTGACAGGTCCTCTTATACAGAAATTGGAAATAGAAGTTCTGTTCTCCGAGGCGGAAGACGGGATTGTAACAATATCATTTATTTCACTTATTTAATAAAAGTACCAAAGTTTTGTTTGTATCCACAAATTTATCAGACTTAATAAATAATGGAAATAGCCTTAAAAATCTAAATGTGCTCAAAGCAAAACAAAGCTCGAAATGAGACTAAATTAAAATAATAATAATGCAACATAATGAATTCTAAACTCTGAAACATTATTAAAAGTTCTGGTGAATGCGGCACATTCACTGTCCTCAAGTGACCGACATTCACTGTGTGATTGAAGGAATGAGGAATGTCAGAAGGTCAGAGGTCACATGAAGTCTGACAGCTTCTGGTCAAATGCCCAAGTGTCAGACATCAGGGGGTAATTATAAGGGTGATCTGCTGATTGCCAAAACAAGAGGAGTTAGAATGCTGCTTTTTGGATGTGTGGTGATGAGCCTAAAGTATTGCCTTTTATAACACTGTCCATTTCCACTGTCCAACACATTTATACTGTTAAAATGTGGCAATTGACAATCTATAGAGCAGAGATCAACATAGCCATCATTTCATAATTGGACAGATAGCATTTGTCACTTCATAGTGACAGATTCCACAGGGCATAATGGGGATCAGATGTAAGGGGGCACAGCTGCTGGGGTCACTACATTCCTGGAAACTACAGATAGCAATTCAATGCAAGTGAATGCAACCTGCAGATCGCCATTGTAAAGTAATCACAATATAGTGATGAATGCAGTGATCCCCCCAGAAAGACATCTGATCACCTTTTAAAAATGTAGTCTTATAAAAATGGAACGAGTTAAAAAGATTGCCGCTTTCACTGCTGAAATATGTCAAGTGGCAACATGATCATCCTTTTATAAATTAGGAAGTATGTAAGCTGTGATCAGATCTGTTATCAGGTTGCCCCTTCTTTAAATTATGAGGAAAAGGGG
>NC_092864.1:26377145-26378050 GCF_032062135.1 Pyxicephalus adspersus
TATCTCAATGTTGAACTTTAAACCAATTGATTTGTTTAGCTGCACAGAGGTGTTTGAACTGGTATAGATTTATTTTATCATTTTTATTTGTCAAATATTTATTACTACATGCATAAATCAGGCTCTAAGTAAGTCCTTAAGACATAAAGTAAGCAGGAGGTGACTCCAGGCTCCATCTTTATTAGCAATATTGCATTTGGGAGAACTTTGTATTTGGTTTCTTTTTCTTCAATGGTAAGTCCCACTTTTCTTCCAGAATCTAATTTTAAAAACCACAGCTCTGAACAAACTCTGCAGCATTTTTGGACAGTTTTATAAATGTGAACAAGGGCCTTTGTCGTTCCAGAGCAATGCCGCCGCAGCCCTCTAATTACCTCCTGACACAGGTGCCTGAACTCTACACACATTCATTTCATCATTGTAATTTGGCAAATACCGTCACCGCTGTGCTGTAATTATACAAATGAAAGTTAACCAAACAGAGCCGGTAATTGAAGTTGGGCTGTGCTTGTTTCGAGCGGAAGGAAACGGCCCTTCAAATATCAGAGAAGAAAAACACAATTGTCATTATCATGGATCACTTCATCTACAATCCCTCATGAAACAGATATATGAGTGAGAAATCCTAAAAATCATCAAGAAAAAGGTAAACAACCCCCACTGCCAACAAATCAACCACTGAAAATTCCTGCAACCTTTCTACTGCCAATCTGCAGCAGCTGGAGGTTGTAGAAAATTCATGTGATTGCTAATCATGTTATTTTAGAGGAGAAGTTTTCTTTACCAGGACATTTATGAAAACCACATTAAATATGGGTCAGCAGATTCCCATTGACCTCAGTGCTGCAGTGTGTTTGACAAGTCTGAGGCTGCATTCAAACCCTTTGTGTAACTATAGTCATAGA
>NC_092864.1:26378597-26384089 GCF_032062135.1 Pyxicephalus adspersus
AAAGCAGGTTGAATGCAGCTTTTTGCATTCCCATGCATGCATGTGAGCTGTGCTACTTTCCCATGTAAAACCTACATTTGGCAAAAACAAACCCTGACACTGTTCTGTTGAATTCTGATTGGCTGCTTTGGGTTCCTGCACTTTGCATTGCTCCCTACAGTAAAAAAAAACCATATGTAGTGTAAATGCACCCATGTGATCATTAGCATGATTTATGATTGCACTCGTTATAAACGGTCTTTAAATATACTTCCACCCAGCCGATAACACAATAAACTGTGATGATTATTCTATATATGACTCCACTGATCCTTGAACCTTCAGATCTGTACATTTCCCCGTCACTGTGATACCATAACAGAATCCTGACATTACCCGGGAACCCCAATAAATGTTATCAGTGAGACCTTTATTGTTGTACAACAAATGCGACTTCATGCCTGTGGCAGGAAACAGCCGCTTGTTCCGTGATCGCGGTTATCATGCTTATAAATTTATGTTATTAACTCGCCACGTCGCATACAACAAGCCAGCGGAGAATTGCAGGAAGCAGTAAACAATATCTGTTATTTAATATTGCAGTGCAAAGAGCAAACAATTTACCCAACCTCCACAAACACGTACACTGTATCCAAATGTATCATACTTTGTATTGTTAGAATAGAGCAGGGAAGAATTAAACCCCCATCAGGTTCCTATTCACCTTGTCTACTTGTCAGAAATGCCCCTCCTTCCTCCTCAGTTACCCCTTTTTGGATGGATATATACACCTCTATATAATGCATTGGTGGCTTGGCAGGACATGTCATTTGCATTGCTGGCATGGCAGGACGTGTAATTTGCATTGCTGGCATGGCAGGATGTGTCATTTGCATTGGTGGCATAGCAGGGGATGTGATATTTTTCTACATACTTTAAAGCTCCAAAAGTCTCTCTCTTCCACTTCATTATAAAATGGAGATATGACACTCCTGTGTTGTTCAGGCATGGTTTACTGTTGTCTCCAGTAGGAAACCCATTACTAATCATGAAATTGCTTTAACACATGCGCACAGGAGGAGGCTGAGGGTTCCTAATATGTTTGGCATGAAATGGTTTAACAATGTCTTTTGATAATGTACAACATTTTGTATGAGGGATGTACAACCAGCCCACTGCCATTAATCTCAGGCACAAGCAAACAGCTTAATGATGATATATTGGCACTTCCGATATACAGATGATATATTGGCACAGGTAAGAACAGTTTCACACTAAACACATAACAGATGTGAAAGAGTTTAAAGACGCCATGGTGAACGTTATACTACTTTACTACTTGCAACATCATCCAGCATGTCTGGTTCAGCAATAGGTCATTGATGGTCAGAATGTCCTTGGGGTGGGGGGGGGGGCACACAGACCTCTATGTGCCAGCGAATGGTACCCTGACTACTATTATGTACCAGGACGAACTCTTCAGACCCATTGTCTGAAGTTCCTCTTGGTGCAGGTCAATGTCGGGCCTCATGTGGCCAGAGAGTGTCGACAGTCTTTGGGCGACGCAGGAACTGATGCCACTAAGTGGCCCCCATGTTTCCAAGACCTGAATCCAATGGAGACCTTCTGAGACATTGGGCACAATTAATTAAAGCTCTCCAAGGCTGGAGAGCAAGGTGACACAGCAAACCTGAAATGAAACCTGAAAATCCATTTCAGATTTGCTGGATCACCCAGCTTCACTGATGAAAGTGTATCTTCTCCAGCCTTGGAGAGCTTTATTAAATCAGAACTATTATGTATCAGTGAATCAATCTTTGCCAGGTAATGGCATGGACCATCTAGCTCACTAATGCCTTGATCCAGGTTTGGGGGCAAACCCCGCAAGGTACCATCCCCCTACCTAGAAGAATAGGAAACCTGATTTTCTCTGCTGCAGCAAAGTGACACCTACTTAGCACAACAGATTGGCTCCTAGTGCTGTACGAGGATTGCAAGAAGCTGATATCAGCTCAAATTCAGGTAGTTACACTGCTTGCTTTTTAAAAAATCAATGCAACAATGTGTTAGTCAATACAGAGCTGCATTATTCTTGTCTTTTTTATCTGCCTAGAGTTCGGCTTTAATGATCCTGTACAATATATATACTCTTCTATTTGACATCATTTGTCGTGTGTGTTTCTTAAAGGAACCCTGTCACCTGACAAAATCCTTCTATAGGTTTTGTGTGAATTTCATTTGTTTTATGTGTGGTACTTTTTTTTTTAAAAAACCCCTCCTGTGTGGACATCCTTGAGATTTATGCTGGGTGCTGCCATTTTGGTTATGTGATCATGTGGTATCAGTATCCCCGGAGCTGTCACTGTACGAGGGGGTGCTGAGAAGTTCCTAGCTTTGCCCAGAAAGAAAAGAGCCAGAGTTATGAAATAACACATTTATCCAACATATTACCCCCTGAGACTGAAGCACTTGGTACAGCGTAGTTGCAGCTTTTCTAGACCGTTCAAATAAAAGCCCTTTGGTTGGGCCGCAAACCAGCTCCCAGCAGCATCTTTGACATCAGAAATGTCCTCAAAACGTTGCCCCTTCAGGTGTTTCTTCAAATTCGGGAACAGATAATAGTCCGAAGGGGCCAGGTCAGGTGAGTAGGGGGGATGGTGGACCAATTGGAAACCCAGGGTGTTTAATTTCGCAGCCACAACGTGGGACGTGTGCACAGGTACATTGTCCTGCAAAAAAAGAATCCCTTTGGTCAACTTTCCACGGCTTTCCGTCTTAATTGCCTCCTTCACCTGGTCCAGGAGGTTAGCATAATACTGTCCGGTGGATACTAGAGCCCAGAGGTAGGTAGTCCACCAACAGAATACCGTATTTGTCCCAGAAAACAGACACCATGACTTTTTGGGCCGATTTCTGGGTTCGAAACTTCTTCGGCAGCGGGAATCCGCAGTGGCGCCATTCCTTTGACTGTTCCTTGGTTTCAGGATGATGTGGAGCCAGGTTTCATTCTCAGTCCCTAATCCAGCCAATTTGCTCCCGTGGGATGTCAAGTATCTGGGCTATCTTTTTTGTGGATATTCACCTCAATAATAAGCTCATGGACAGCATCGCAGGTTGCCGGGGCAGTTGAGGTTGGGGGACGCCCACTGCGGGGCTCATCTTCAATGGTGAAATGCCCAGTCTTGAAACGAGATATCCAGGTTTTGACAGTGCTGTAGGAAGGACACTTCTCCCCCAGTGTTTGTGACATCTCAATGTGAATGTCCTTTGCTGAATTTCCCTGTAGAAACAAAAACTTCATGATGCCCTGTAACTCCAACGACGTGAAACCTGCTTGTGCCTCTGTCATCACAGCTTCTCACTAAAAGAAAATAAGAATTTTAAGAATCGCAACGACCTGATATTTGCACATGTACATACTAAGGTATTAGGCTGCCATATGCCCCCACACTCATTTTTCTATTTCATCTGGAAGGGGGCAAAGCCAGAAACTTCTCAGCACCCCCAAATATTGTTCTTTGCTCCGCCTTAGCTGCAACATATTTGAATATGTAGAAAGGAGGGAGAGAGGAGCTAGGCCAGCCTAAAAAGTAATTAGTCATAAATTATAAAAAAAAAATTAGAAATTATAGAATTATAGAAAAACACAACAAGTAGGTATTTTAAATATTTGATTTGTTTGGTTTAACCTGTGATTTGGTGACAGGGTCTCTTTAATATACACTTTTTGAAGAAAAGTTTAACTGTTTATACAAAAACATTGTACAGCGATCATGTAAAAGTCTAGTGCTCCCTGTCTTACGTCTATGGGTAGTTCTGGCCCCTTGGTCATATTTGGGAATTCTGTACCTTTAAAAAGTGTCATACCGCTGGAAGGGCGGCGCTCAGACATTATTAGCATTCCACTCCGCCAGTCGTTCACCTGGTGAATATTATGTGGAAATTGTTCCATTTTTACCATTCGGCTGCTGAACGATTGCTGGGTGCCTTGGGACATGGAAGAACATCTCAGGCTAGGAGACACCTGTTCATCTGCTCTCTGGCTGTGCAGGATGAGAGTCTCCAGCTTCTCCTTTATTGAAGCTCAGCGCAGTGCAGGTAATGGTATCAGGAATAATTACCTTCATCTGGAAACGTCTGCATTCCGCTCACATCAAAGGAACCTGAAAAATATGACAGTTTAACATTTATTCCTCTCCAGAGCAAGATGAGGGATGCTGTGCCAACCTAAAATATGGGCAATGGGGGGCAAGGAGAGGGATGAAAGGGAGGAGGAAGGAGGAAGGGGTAGGGATGGATAAGAAGGAAGAAGAGGTGAGAGAGGAGAACTTGGAATGGGGGAGGTGAAAACTGGTATAGGGGTAAAATTAGGGGAAAGATAGAAAAGGAGGGGGTAGGGGAGAAAAGGAATACATGAGAGGGTGGGGAAGTGTGAGGGGCTTAGGGAAGAGAGAAGAAGGGGAGAGAGAAGAGGTAGAAAGGGGAAAGACAATGCTGTACACTGTAAATTGTTATTACAATAAAGCTTTATTTTGGAAAAAAAAAAGAAAGGGGGAAGACAAGTGAAGGTATGGGGTAAATGGGGAAGGAAAGGAAATGGGAGTGTTGAAAGGCTAAAATTGGGGAATTGATAGAAGGCCAAAGAGGCTTTTAAGTTGAAAGGGAGAAGGGGAAGTGGAAAAAGAGTAAGGGGGTCGGAAGAGGGAAGAAAGAGTGAATAAGAGAAAAGGTAAGAGAGGGAGCAAAGAGTAATTAGGAAGGCCTTAAAAGGGGGAAAAAAGGAATAGGGCAAGGGATAGAGAAAAGGGAGTGAGGAAGGAATAAGCAGGGGAGGATGAAAGAAGTAGAAGTGACGTGAGCAGAGATGGGGGATAAGGGGTAAGAGAAAGGGGTAAGAGAGATAGAGGACAGGAAGTATTTACAGAACAGGAAGTGAAGAAACATTTTTCTAGATGGCAAAAATACTGAATGCTGTCCATACATGAATCGACTTCAGTTGATCTATGATCAGTTGCATCAACTTTCTTGATATAAATAACAGTCATCAATCAAACATCAATTGATCATATGATTATACAATGCAAACAGTGCACGGTGCTTACAGACTATTGCAGCCAATGGGAGAATACGGAAATTAGGGAATTTACAATCTATAAAGGAGAACAGAGATTTTGTTCATGTTAATTTATAAATTCTTACATTTTTGTTCATAAGTTAATTTATGTATGAATTGTTGGCACAAAGCATAATATTGCAAGAAGCTGATATCAGCTCAAATCAAAATATTTTTCTATTATGTAAATATTGTAAATATTGTAAATATTATTATGTTTTATGTGTTCATAAAATAAACAAAATGCCACAGCAGGAATCATTGTAGACATATCAGGGACTTCTGAAATGAAAGATGAAACCATCAGGGGTTAAACTCTCCAGATTCCAACCACCAATTTTATTATGTAACTTTTAGTGTTACTTAAACATAGTAAAGTGCTGCCTGGAACATGATCTTG